>NC_135354.1:6749843-7054581 GCF_023851605.1 Tamandua tetradactyla
GAAGATGAGACAGGATGATGAGAGGATCCAAAATGATGATGAGATGAGACTATTCGATGGCAAGAGAAGAGGAGGAGATGAAATGATGAGATGGGTTGATGAGACAGGATGATGAGATGAGATGAGATGCCAAGATGGGACAATGAGGTGAGATGATGATTAGGGACAACAAGACAGGGTGATGAGAGGAGACAGGATGACAAGACAAGGTGATAAGTTCCGATGAGATGATGACATGGGATGAGATTAGACTACAAGATGAGATGATGTGACAGGATGAAGAGACAATGACAAATTGGATGATGAGATGGGACAATGAGATGAGATGAGATGATGAAATAAATGATGAGATGGGGTGATGAGATGGGATGAGGAGATGGGACGTCAAGATGAGATGAGGCAATGAAATGAAATGAGATGACAAGATGTGACGATGAGTTGAGATGAGATGATAGGACAGAGAGACGAGATGGGATGACAAGAGAGGAAGATGAGAAGAGAGAAGATATGGAAATGGAAGGATGAGAGAGGGAATTAGATGAGATAAAATGATGAGATGAGATGATGACATGAGATGATGAGACATGATGATGAGACAGAATGACAAGATGAGATGAGGCAATGAGATGGGAAAATTAGATGAGATGACTAGACTTGACAAGATGAGATGATGAAATGAGATGATGAGATGGGATATTGAGATGGATGATGAAACAGGATGACGAGGTGAGATGAGCGATGAGACAGGACGATGAGACAGGATGACAAGATGAGATGGGATGACGCGATGAAACTACAAGATGAAAGAATGATATGATGAGACAATGAGATGAGACTTTGAGATGAGACAGTGAGATGAGATGAGATGACAAGAGGATGAAATGAGTCGAGATGACAAGACAGGACAACTAGATGAGATGAGATGGTGAGATGAAATTATGTGATGAGAGAAAAGGTGATGAGATGATGAGATGGCATGATGAGTCAGCATGATAAGACGAAGAGGGAGACGAGATGGGATGATGAGATGAGATGGGAGGATGAGACAGGATGACAAGAGGAGATGAGATAATGGGTTAAAATGACAAGAAAAGATGACAAGATGATGAGATGGGACAACAAGATGAGCCAAGATGATGAGATGAAAGGTCGAGATGATGAGACTGAATGACAAAATCATATGAGCAGATGAGCTGAGATGATGAGACATGTAGACGAGATGGAATGACAAGATGGAAGACAAGAGGAGATGAGAAAAAGAGATGGCATGATGAGACAGGATGATATAAAAAAAGATGACAAGATGAGATGAGATGATGAGATGAGATGATGATATGAGACAATAAGATGGGACAGTGAGAGGGATGATGGGATGGGACAATGAGACAGGATGATGAAATGAGATGAAGAGACAAGATGGGACAATGAGATGGAATGATGAGATGAGATGAGATGATTGAACAAGACAAGATGGGAAGACGAGATGAGAGGTTGAAACAGGATGACAGGCGGATGATGAAATGGGATGAAAGGTTGAGATACGACGATGAGATGAAACTATGAGATGACAACACAAGACATGATGATGAGATGAGACGATGAGATGAGACAACAAGAAGAGACAGGAGATGATTTGAGATGATGAACCAGGATGACAAGATGGGACAACAAGATGAGTTGAGATGACAAGACAAAATGATAAGAGACACTGAGTTGATGAGATGATGAGATGAGATGACAAGATGGGATGACAAGAGGAGACGAGACAACGAGAAGGGATGATGAGATGGGTTGACTAGATGAAAACAGATGCTGAGATGGGTCAATGAGATGAGATGAGATAAAGAGACAGGGAGACGAGACAGGATGACATGAGAGAAAGATTACAAGAAAGGAGATGTGGAGATCGAACGATGAGATGGGACAACTAGATGAGATGAAATGATAAGATGAGATGATGACATGAGGCAATAAGACAGGATGAGACAGGATGAGGAGATGAGATGAGACAATGAGATGGGAAGATGAGATGAGATGATGAGATGAGACAAGATGAAATGACAAGATGAGACAGTGAGATGGGATGATGAGACGAATTATGAGACAGGAAAAATAGGTGATATGGGTGATGAGATGGGACGATGAGATGGGATGAAAGGTGAGACAGGATGATAAGATGAAACTACAAGATGAAAACATGAGATGACGAGAGGAGAAGAAGAGACTTTGAGATGAGAGAGCAAGATGGGATGAGACGGGATGAAGAGATGATGAGAAACCGACATGTGAAAAGATGAGATGATGAGGCAAGACAGTGGGATGAGACAGGGAGACAAGATAGGATGCCGAGATGGGATGACGAGATGAGAAGAGATGATGAGATGGGATGACAAGAAGGGATGACGAGATGAGACAAAACAATGTGATGAAATGAGACAATGAGGCAATGACATGAGATGAGGAGATGAGATGAGACGATGAGAAGGGATGAGGAGATGGAATGATGACCTCAGACCAGATGATGAGAAGAGACGATGAGATGGGATGACAAGATGAGATGATATGATGAGATGGGACAATGATGAGATGACATGATGAGATGACAAGATGAGACAAAATGATAAGGAGGGATGACGAGATGAGAAGAGATGATGAGATGGAATGATGAGATGAGATGATAAATGAGATGAGAAAACAAGATGAAACGATGAGACAGGATGATGATTTGAGATGAGACAACAAGACGAAATGATGAGTAGATGAGATGGGACAATAAGATGAGATAATGAGATGAGACAAGATGACAAGACAGGGAGACAAGTTGGGACGACAAGATGGGAAGATGAGAATAGACAAGATGAGGATTCAGAACGATGACATGGGACTGAGATAAGACAAGATGATGAGAAGAGACAAGTTGTGATCACATGACGAGATGACAACATGAAACAATGAGATGGGATGGTGAGATGGACGATGAAACAGGATGATGAGACAAGATGACGAGATCAGATAAGATGTGGACATGAGACAAAATGAGATGACGAGATGAGAGGATGAGATGGGATGATAAGACAGATGATGACATGGGATGACAGGATGAGATGGCACAATGAGATGAAACTATGAGATGAGATGATGAGATGATGAGACAAGACGAGGAGACTAGATAGGGAGATGAGACAGGGAGATGAGATGTGATGACATGACAGGAAAACAAGAAGAGATGAGATGAGGTGATGCAATGATGAGATGAAACAATGAGATGAGATGAGACAACAAGATGACAAGACGAGATGACAAGACCGGATGATGAGATGAGACAAGATGACGATATCAAACTACAAGGAGGGAGGATGAGATGAGATGACTAGATGAAATGATGAGATGAGACAGGGAGTCGAGATGGGACAATGAGACAGGACGACAAGATGAGACGGGAAAACGAGATGGGAAACTGAGATTAGATGAGGTAATGAGATGAAATGATGAGGTGTGGAGATGAGAAGATGAGACAGGACAGTATGATGAGTTGAGATGAGACAATGAGAAGTGATAAAGAGATGAGAAGATGAGATAAGGTCAGTCTATGAGATGATAAGATGAGAAGAGATGACAAGACAGGATGACAAGATGATACAAGACAATGAGGCGAAACTGAGACAAGATGACAAGATGTTGAGATGATGAGATGAAAGGATGAGGTGGGGTGATGAGATGAGACAGTGAGTCAAGACAGAATGACAAGATGGGATGATGAGGTGAGACAAGACAACGAGATGGGATGATGAGATAACATGGAACAATGAGATGAAATGACAAAAATAGGGGATGAGCCGACAAGACGGGATGATGAGATGAGACAAGACAATGAGATGAGATGAGACGATGAGATGCTGAGATGAGATTTAGAGATGAGATGAGATGATGAGAAGGGATGATGTGATAGAATGATGAGGTGAGACCAGATGATGAGAAGGGACAAAGAGATGGGATGAGAAGTTGAGCAGAGATGATGAGACAGGGAGATGAGATGGGATGACAGGAAGGAAGATGAGAAGAGATGACATGACAAGATGGAATGATGAGACAGGATGATGAGATGAGACAAGGCAACAAGAGGAGAAGAGATTAGACAATGAGATGAGATGATGATATGAGATGATGAGATGGGATGGTGAGAGGACAATGGGATGGGAAATCAAGATGGGATGAAGAGACGGGATGAAGAGATGAGACAGTGCAACAAGATGTAATGATGAGATGAGATGTGATGTGACAATGAAACAAGACAAGATGGGACGACGAGATGAGATGATGAAACAGGATGATGAGATGGAAGACTAGACAGGATGGTGGGTTGAGATGGGATAATGAGATGAAACTGTGAGATGAGAACACAAGACGAGATGATGAGATGAGACAATGAGACAAGAAAACAAGAGATGGGGAGACAAGATGGGATGATGAGCCGGGATGACAAGACATGACAATAAGAAGAGTGGAGATGATGAGATGAAATGATGAGAAGAGGCGATGAGATGATGAGATGAGATGACAAGACAGGATGACAAGATGAGATGAGACAAGGAGATGAAATTATGAAATGAGATGACAAGATGACAAGACTATGAGATGAGATGATGAGGTGGTGCGATGAGATGAGACTGTGAGATGAGACAGGGAGATGAGACAGGATGACAAGATGGGATGATGAGATGAGACAAGGCAATGAGTTGGGAGGATGAGATGAAAGGAGATTAGATGATATGACTAGACAGAACAAAAACACAAGTCAACAAGACGAGATGAGATGATGAGATGACGAGATCAAATGAGAAGACGAGACGATGAGTCGGGAGGATGAGACGAGATGAGACGATGAGGTGACAGGATGAGATGAGATGAGAGGACGAGATGAGATGAGATATATTTAATATATTATTTTTTCGTTTTTCAATGTTGTTAAAAATGTCATTAAAATTACAAAAATTACAGAAAATGACTAAATCAATTCTTAGCCTTCTACCTCCTGTTGAGAATTTGTCTAATGATTGGCACTGCATTTACAGGGGTAAAAACGGAAAAATTACAAGGAGTAGTAGACCATTATTTGGAGGAGACTTAACATCTCTGCAATACTGAATTTTCCAATTCATGAATTCAACCCAATAATGAATGAGAGGGAAGACGAGATGGAACAAGTAGATGAGATGAGATGATGAGATGAAATGACAAGAATGGAGGACAAGAGGATGAGACAGGATGATGAGATGAGACGAGATGATGAGACAAGACGAGACTAGACAGGATGATGAGAAAAGCAGAGGTGATGAGATAAGATGACAAGGTGATGAGATGAAATGAGACAATGAGATGGGTTGAGGAGATGAGATAAGATGGCAAGATGGGACGATGAGACAGGATCATGGGATGAGATGCCAAAATGAGACAACCAGATAAGATAATGAGATAAGACGTTGGGACAAGACAGGGAGATGAGAAGGGGTGATGAGACAGGATGATGAGAAGAGATGAGAGGAGGAGATGGAATGATGAGAAAGGATGATGAGATGAGACAAGATGACAAGATGAGATGGGATGATGGGAAGAGACTATATGAGATGATGACATGGGACGATGAGATGTATGATGAGATGGGACAGTGAGACAGGATGATGAGATGGGATGAAGAGATGTGATGGGAAAATGAGATGGAATGATGAGATGAGATGTGACAATGAAACAAGACAAGAAGGGATGACAAGATGAGACAATGAAACAAGACAAGAAGGGATGACAAGATGAGACAATGAAACAGAATGAGGAGATGGGATGGCGGTTTGAGATGGGACAGTGAGATGAAACTATGAGATGAGAACATGAGGTGAAATGATGAGAAGTGATGATGAGACAAGATGGGCTTATGAGACAGGACAATGAGATGATAAGAGGTGATAAGATGGGACAATGAGACCAGACAGGACGATGAGACAAGCAGAGGAGATGAAATAAGATGATGAGATGATGAGATGAAATGAGACAATGAGATGGGATGAGGAGATGAGATGAGATGGCAGGATGGGATGATGAGACGGGAACATGAGACAAGATGCCGAGATGAGACAACAAGAGAAGATGTTGAGACAAGATGGTGGGACCAGATACGGAGGTGAGATGGGATGATGAGATGAGATGAGACTATTAGATGACAAGACAAGATGAGGAGATGAAATGATGAGTTGGGTTGATGAGACAGGATGACGTGATGAGATGAGATGATAAGATGGGACAATGAGATGAAATAATGAGTACAGACAACAAGACAAGGTGACAAGATGAGATGGGATAAAAAGATGATGTGATGAGATCAAAAGAGATGATGAGATGGGACGAGATTAGACTACAAGATGAGACGACATGATGGGATGAAGAGATGGCAATGAGATGAGATGGTGAGACGGGACTTTGAGATGAGATGAGATGATGAAATAAATGATGAGATGGGGTGATGTGATGGGATGAGGAAATGGGATGACGAGATGAGATGAGGTGATGGGATGAAATGAGACAACGAGATGTGATGATGAGATGAGATGAGATGACAAGACAGGCAGATGAGATGGGATGACAAGACAGGAAGAGGAGAAGAGAGGAGACATGGAGATGGAACAACAAGATGGGACTACTAGATGAAATGAAACAACGAGAAAAGATGATGATGTGAGATGATGAGACAGGATGATGAGACAGGATGATGAGATGGGATGAGACAATGAGATGAGATGATGAGACAGGATGATGAGGTGAAATGGGTGATGAGATGGGATGACAAGATGACATGGGATGACAAGATGACATGGGATGATGAGATGAAACCATGAGATGACGAGATGACAAGACGAGACTTTGAGATCAGACAGCAAGATGAGATGAGATGAAAAGATTATGAGACGAGTCAAGATTACAAGATGGGCAATGAGATTAGACGAGATGATGATATGAATTTACATGATGAGATGAAGAGATGATGAGACAATGACACGGGATAATGAGTCCGCATGATAAGACGAGGCAGGAGATGAGATGGGATGACAAGATGAGATGGGTAGATGAGAGGGGATGATGAGAAGAGATGAGATGATGAGATAAAATGACAAGAAAAGATGACAAGATGATGAGACGGAATGATGAAATGAGACATGATGACGAGATGAAACGATGAGATGATGAGATGGAATTCTGAGATGAGACAATGAGATGAGCCGAGATGATGAGAAAGGGAGATAAGACAGGATGATAAGATGGAAGAAGAGAAAAGATTATATGAGGAGATGGAATGATGAGACAGGATGACGAGATGAATCAAGATGACAAGATGAGATGAGATGAGATGATGAGAAGTGATGACAATATGTGACGATGAGATGGGACGATGAGATGGATGATGGGATGGGACAATGAGGAAGGATGATGAGATGGGATGAAGAGATGAGATGGGACAATGAGATGGAATGATGAGATGAGATGTGATGATGAAACAATACAAGATAGGATGACGGGATGAGACTATGAAACAGGATGATGAGACAGATGATGAGAAGGGATGGTGGGTTTAGATGGGACAATGAGACGAAACTATGAGATGAGAACACGAGATAAGATGATGAGACAAGATGATGAGATGAGGCAACAGGAAGAGACAGGGAGTTGAGATGGGAAGATGAGCTGGGCCGACAAGATGGGACGACAAGATGTGTCGAGATGATGAGATGAAATGACGAGAGGACGAGACGAGATGATGAGATGGGATGACAAGATGAGATGAGACAATGAGATGGGATAATGAGATGGGATGATAATGTGAAACGAGATGAGGAGATGAAATGACGAGATGGGATGATGAAACAGGAAGATGAGATAAGACAAGACGAGGAGGGAGATGATGAGATGAGAAAAGGTGACAAGATGAGATGATTAGATGGGATGAGGAGATGGAATGAGGAGACACAACAGATGAAGAGACAAGATGACAAGATGTGGTGATGAGATGAGGTGATGAGATGGGATGATGATTGGATGACAAGATGGGATGACAGGATGAGGCAAGGTGATGAGATGAGATGATGAGATGAGATGAGAAGACGAGACGGGATGATGAGATGGATGATGTGAAGGGACAATGAGATAAGACGGGCCTATGAGATGGGACAATGAGATGAGATGATGAGAGGACGATGAGATGGGATGATGAGATGATGAGAAGCCGAGATTAGAAAAGACAAGATGATGAGACAATACAGTGTGATGAGACAGGTAGATGAGATGGTCTGTCAAGATGGGATGATGAGATGAGAAGAAATGACGAGATAGGACAATGAGAGGGATGACAAGATGAGACAAGACAATGAGTCAAGATGAGAAGAAGAGATGATGAGATGAGATGAGGAGAAGAGATGAGACAATGTGATGGGATGATGAGACAAAATGATGAGATGAGTCCAGACGATGAGAAGGGATGATGAGATGGGATGATAAGATGAGAAGAGATGATGAGACAGGACAATGAGATGAGATGAGATGACAAGAGACAAGATGATAAGACGGGATGATGAGATGAGAAGGGAAAATGCGATGGAATGATGAGATGGGATGATGATGAGATGAGACAACAAGATGAAATGATGAGACAGGATGATGAGATGGGATGATGAGACAGGACGATGATTTGAGATGAGACAACAGGATGAAATGATGTGAAGACGAGACGGGACAATGAGACAAGAAACTGAGATGAGACAAGATGAGATTGGATGACAACATGGAAAGATGAGAAGGGACAAGACGAGGAGATGGAACGACGACATGGGACAATGAGATGAGACGAGATGATGAGAAGAGAAAAGATGAGACCACAAGACAAGATGACAACATGAAGCAATGAAATGGGATGATGAGATGTACGATGAAACAGGATGATGAGACAAGATGATGAGATGAGATGAGATGATGACATGAGACAAGATGAGATGACGAGATGAGAGATTGGGATGGGATGATGACACAGACAATGAGATGGGATGACAAGATGAGATGGGTCAATGAGATGAAACTTCGAGTAGAGATGATGAGATGATGAGATAATTCGATGAGACTAGATGGAGAGATGAGACAGGGAGATCAGAGGTGATGAGAAGACAGGAAAACGAAAAGAGATGAGATGAGGAGATGTGACAATGAGACAAGACAATGAGATGAGATGAGACAACAAGACGAAGCTATGAGACGAGATGACATGATGACAAGACGATGAGATGAGAGGATGAGGTGGGGTGATGAGATGAATCTGTGAGACAAGACAGGGAGATGAGACAGGATGACAAGATGGGATGATGAAGTGAGGCAAGATGACAAGATGGGATGATGAGATGAGATGAGACAATGAAATGAAACACCTAAAATAGGGATAAGCTGATGTGATGGGATGATGAGATGAGATGAGATGAGATGATGTGACTAGACAGGACAAAGACACAAGTCAACAAGACAAGATGAGATGACAAGATGTTGACACAAAACGAGGAGATGAATCGATGAGATGGGCTTACAAGACAGGATGATGAGATGAGAAGAGATGACGAGATGGTACAATGAGATGAGACAATGAGTAGTGACAACAAGACAGGACAATGAGATGATATGGGATGACAAGACAGGGTGATGAGATCTGATAAGATGACAAGATGAGATGAGATTAGACTACAAGATGAGATGACAAAACGAGATGAAGAGACGATGATGAGATGGGACAATGAGATGGAACAATGAGATGAGATGAGATGATGAAATAAAGGATGAGATGGGATGATGAGATGGGATGAAGAGACAGGACGACGAGATGAGATTAGAAGACGAAACACAGAGTACAAGATGGGATGACAAGAGAGGAAGATGAGAAGAGGGGAGAGGTGGAGATGGAATGACGAGATGGGACAACTAGATGAGACAAAGTGATGAGATTAGATGATGACAGGAGATGATGAGACAGGATGATGAGACAGGATTCCAAGCTGAGATGAGACAATGAGATGGGATGACAAGATGGGATGGGATGATGAGATGATACCACAAGATGAAAGAACAAGATGACAAGATGATGAGATGAGACTTTGGGATGAGACAGTGAGATGAGGTGAGATGATGAGATGAAGAGATGAGTCGAGATGACAATAGGGGACAACAAGATGAGATGAGATGATGAGATGTAAATACATGATGAGAGGAAGAGATAATGAGACAATTAGATGGGATGATGAGTCAGCAAGACAAGATGAGGTGGGACACGGTATGGGAAGATGAGATGAGATGGGACGATGAGACGGGATGATGAGAGGAGATGAGATGATGAGATGAAATGACAAGAAAAATGACAAGATGACAAGATGGGACGTGGGATAAGATAAGTTGATGAGATGAAATGATGAGACGATGAGTCCAAATGATGAGATTAGATGATGAGATGAGCCAAGATGAAGACACAGGGATACGAGGCAGGATGACAAGATGGAAGATGAGATGAGACAAGGTGACGAGATTAGATAGGATGACAAGATGAAGAGATGGGATGAGAAGACAAGACGTTATGATGAAATGGATGATGTGAAGAGATGACAAGATCAGTCAGGCCTATGAGTTGGGACAATGAGATGAAAAGAGATGATGAGAGGACAATGAGATGGGATGATGAGATGATGAGTAGCCAAGATGAGAAAAGACTAGATGATGAGACAAGATGGTGGGATGAGGCAGAGAGACATTTGGGATGTAGAGATGGGATGATGACATGAGAAGAGATGACGAGATGGGAAAATGAAAGGGGATCACCAGATAGGGCATGACAATGAGACAAGATGAGATGACAAGACGATGAGATGAGATGAGGAGATGAGATAAGATGATGAGATGGAATGGTGAGATGAGACCAGATGATGAGAAGGGATGGTGAGATTGAATGACAAGATGAGATGAAATGAGACGGGACAATGAAATGAGATGAGATGATGAGATGGGAGAAGATGATAAGACGGGAAGATGAGATGAGAAGAGATGATGAGATGGAACGATGAGATGGAATGATGAATGAGATGAACCAACAAGATGAAATGATGAGACAGGACGATGATTTGAGATGAGAGGATGAGATGGTATGATGAGACAGACAATGAGATGGGATGACAGGATGAGGTGGGACAATGAGTTGAAACTATGAGATGAGATGATGAGATGATGAGACAAGATGATGAGAATAGATGGCGAGATGAGACAGGGAGATGAGATGTGATGACAGGATGGGAAATCAAGAAGAGCTGAGAGGATACGTGATGATGAGATGAGACAGCGTGATGAGATGAGATGACGAGACGGGATGATGAGATGAGACGAGATGACGAGATGAAACTATGAAAGAGATGACAAGATGAGATGATGAGATGGGATGACAAGATGAGACGAGATGATGAGATGGGATGATGAGATGAGACAATACGATGAAACGAGGTGAGGAGATGAAATGATGAGATGGGATGATGAGACGTGATGATGAGTTGAGACAAGATGACAAGATGAGGTGATGAGATGAGATGATAATATGGGATGATGAGATGGATGACAAGATGGGATGATGAGATGAGACAAGGAGATGAGATGAGAAGACGAGATGCTAAGTGAATAAAACCAACCCCCACAAAGATCATATACTATTTGAATCCATTTACATAATAAACTTTAAATGATGAAAATATAAAAATAAAGGACATATTAGTGGTTTACAGGGTTAAAGGAAGGGAAGAGAGTGGGAGAAAAATGGATATAATTATTGAAGGGCAATAAAAGAGATCACTGAGGTGATGGAAGTATTTCATATATTGAGTGTATCAATATCAATATCCTGGTTGTGATATTTGTACTGTACTTTTCCAAGATGTTCCATTAGGGAAACTGGGTAAAATTTACACAGATTCCTTTGCAGTATTTCTTACAACTGCAAGCAAAAATACAATTATTCCAATATAAAACATTTCTTTAAAATAAGAAAGGTCTCAAATTAATAAATCTCCCAAATTTAGAAATGATAAAAAGAAGGCTAAACTAAACATAAAGCAACAAAAGGAAGAAATAATAAATATCAGAGTAGGAATTAACAGAATATTTAAAAAAAATAGGGAGAATGGAACCAGATTGTTCTTGGAAAAAAACAGAAAAATTGACAAAAATAAAATTACAGACCAATGTCCCTCATGAATACATTCACAAAATCTCAATAAAATTATATAAACTAGCAAATTACATCAATATGTATAAATTAAATTAAATTTAAATTCAATTAAATCTATATTTATAAGAATGATTACACAACATGAGTAAGTGAAATTTGTCCCAGGAATGCAAGATTGTTTTAATATTAATTAATACCACATTGAAAAAATAAAAATAAAACAACATGATAATTTCAATAGACACAGAAAAGCATTTGACCAAATCTAACACCCATTAACTACATATAAAAAATACTCAACAAACTTCAAGTAGAATGAAACTTCCTCAATCTCCTAAGGGACATCAACAAAAAATGATACTGAACAGCAGACCTAATGATGAAAGGCTGAGTGATTTTCCCCAATGATCCACAACATGCCAAGATATCCACAACATCCCCTTCTGCCACTCCTAGTCAGTAGCTCACTGGAGATTCCAGCTAGTACAATATGGAAAAACAATAATAAGAGCATCCAAATTGAAAAGAGTGAAGTATAACCATATTTATGCTGTTAATCATAGATGAAGTGACTGTTTATGTCAAAAATCCTAGGGAATCCACAAGAAAGTACTGAAGTAAGTGATTTTAATAATGTTTCAGAATATCAGATCAATAAACAAAAATCCATTGTATTTGCATATACTAGTAACAAAAAAATCCTAAAATTAAATTCTATTCACAGCAGTGTAAAAATAAAATACTTTAAAATTTTTCATGTATAAAAAGGAGCACTGAAATTAATACCCATTTTTGAGAGAAATTAAAGATCTACATTATTGGAAAGCCATTCCATGTTCATGCATTGGCAGACCCAATATTGTTATGCTTGTAATTCTTCCTAAAGTGATCTTTAGAGTTAACATTACCACTGTTCCTATATCAGCACAAATTCATGCTAGCATATAATGTTTTCCTTGTGAGCATCATATATAGTTATTAGTTACATCAGAAATGATATTTGAATATGGGCTTTTTGAAAAGCACTTTGAAATTTGGTACCCTTTGATTACATTAATATCTCTTATAAGGTTAGAATAATGATTATGATATATAGTCCTGTGAGTCAAAAATGAGAAAATCATTTATGTCAACCACATGTCTCCATGTAAACCTACATTTAAGTGCATAGAAATGTGATGTGATTCAGGAAAATTCAAGATAGTCTTGGGGAGGAAAAACTTCCTTAGGAATTACTTTGGCTTCCAAGTTGATATGAAACCATAAAATATGAACTGAATGATTTTGTAAGGAAGGTGTTATCATATTCTGCCTCAATTTCCCAGAATGGAGACTAAGTTCCACTCCACACTGGAGAGAGAGTGAATAAATTCCATTTACTCACTTTTCTTCTAGGGTGGTAGCCTAGCCAATTTAATTGATCAGAACCCAGTATTTATCTGCTGTGTTTTTGTGCTCATGGTCACTGTTCTCAATGACAGGGTATTGGTTCTGCTTCCTCTTTGACTTTTCCTGCTTGAGTTCATTAGACTCTCTTCTTTTCATGAGTCTTTCAACATGGAAGGATCTTCTTACAGGATGAATTTCCAGTATTTTTACTTTAATATTCCAATTTCTCTTTCTCATTTGCACTCTCTCTTCCAGGTTTTAGTCCAAAGCTATAGGATAATGTGGGATTCTACTGCATCTTTTTCTCCAATTTGATATGGAAGCAATCCAGTATCCAATTTTTTTCAAATCTAAATCAATTCTCCAATCCAGTATTTTCACCAGACAACTGTGAGGTGAGAGTTCACCTTTATAAACCCACTGTTAACTTTAGTTTTTTGTATGTATGCTTTATTATTGATCATATCTCTGGAGGAGAGTAGCAGTGAGTTTTAGGCCCTGAAGAACAGTGTATAATTTTTAAATTATGCTCATTAATATGGGAAGAATTATGATCCACTTCAATAATATATATTTAATTTTTCTCCATACCTAACACTGTGCTATGCATTGCAAAATTTTCAAAAGAATTGGTGGGGGTCTGATTTAAGATTAAGTGTTTCAGTTAATGCTTGCCATACATTTAAAATTGAGCATGTAGCTCATAATGGACATTATATGTAAAATTTCATAACAATTCTAAAATCTAGGTAGTATTGCCTTCATTTTAAATTAAACTAGCACAGCTATTTTATAGTGTGTTTAAAGCCATGCCTGGCTGTACCCATCCTCCCACCATGTGTACCTCCCTGACCACATCACAGCTGCTATCACCCTCGAACACTCTACTTGGACACTACCCTGGCCTCCTGTCCCTCTTTGAACCCACTGGGCTTTCTTTCACATCAGGTTCTTTGCACGTATGTTCAATGACTGGAAATACCTTCCTCCAGATTACTATCTGATTTGCTTCCTCACCTCTTTCAGGTCTTTCACTCAAATGCCACGTTTCCAATGAACTTTTCTTGATTTCCCTGATTTAAAGTTATATGCCACACCTGGCCCTCCTTATTTCATTTTCCTGCTAATTTTTTCAATAGCACTTTTCACTAATTATATATATTTTTATATATCTCCTTCCACAAGAATTTGTACTCCATTAAGGCAGGTGGTTTTAACCTTTTATTCACTGTTTTATCCACAACCCTGTAAAGAATCTGTTATATGGAAGGCACTCAATATGAATGAATATTTATGAATATTAGCCTCATTACGTTAGCCTTATTTTGATTTGCCCTATTATCCACCTTCAATTCTTTAGGATGTAAAAATTTTCACGAATATTAGCATTGTTCAAGTAAGAAAGTATTGTTTAAAGCTTGTAATCTGGATGCAAAAGGTTTTTTCCCCCTCTTTTCCATAGCAAAATCCATTAAGTGCCTGCTGCTGTCAGTTCTGATGCACTGAGATAAATTCAATGTCCTGAACTCACTCTAGAAAAAACTTCCTTCCTCAGTGTTCCAGACCTAAAATACAACAAGCTTTATTAAGATACAAAAGCTAATTGCAGAGCAAGATGTATATGATTCTACATGGTATGTTGGCAAATTTAGGCACAACACAATTTCTCAGCAAATGACTGTTTCATTACTTACATGGCATAAATTTTTCAAAAAGAGCAGGGCTGCAGGGTGCGGAGCTTCCATCCTGGCCATCTCTGAGGGAGGGCAACTGCTCCAATCAGGGTTGGAAATGGCAGCTTAGCAAGCTTGATTCACTCCACTTAAGGTTGGAGATGAGACACATTTGCACTACCTGGGGGCAGGGGAAGGGGAGGGATGTCGAATTTATATACCCCAAGGGGGGCGCTCTTCTACTGAGCAAAAAGCATGTCAAAGCAACCCTCCTGTAGGGCCCCTGGCCACTTGCCAGCAGCTGGGGCTGTCTGGGCCTGGTCTCAGTTTGAGTCCAAGGTATAGTCAGCCTTTGTCTCCTGGATAGAGTGGAAACCCTAAAACATCTGCACTCAAAGAAAAGGCTGAGAAGGGTGGGGGAGCTGAGAGACAACTCCTGAGGACTTGATCATACTGGTAAATTTCCAAGTACTTATTTTCCTTCTGTTTTTTCTCTTCTTTTGTTTTTGTGACTTAGAAAGACTATATAAGAACAGGACAATATGTGGAACTATGCCTCCATCTTAATATCAGTGATCACATATTGTATGCTCTGAAATATGCTATAAGGTAATAACCATTTCTCTATTTCTGTAGTTGTACTGCTTTCAGTTATAAAAATTGCAAAAATGATAGTTTGGTTAATATTTTTGGTAAATATTTCCTCATTCATATGCATAATTGTTTTTTAGGATAGGCACTTAGAAGAAGAATTTTTAGAGCAAATCATGTACATATTAAATACTTGCATTTTGTCATCTATTAAGAGTAGTATTTTTATTCCCACCAACAGCATAACAGGAATGTCAGTAGAAAATCAAGTTCTATAAAATGTTGCAAAAGATTAATTAATAACTTTCTCATAAATAGTGAAAACTACTTTGAAATGTGACTTATTTGTTAACAAGCTTGTTTTGTGGGAAGATTTTTGTATTTTGAGTTTTCTCTAATCAGTACACATATGCATTTTTCACCAAGCCAAAAAGGCAATCAGTAAAATGCTGGTTTCAGTCTTAATAACCTGTTAAATATGAGATTCAAAATCTTTGATCAGGTAGAAGGCTGAACTATAATTAAAAGCCAGTTTAGCTCAATGCAGCTTAAAAATTAGGAAATAGATTTCACATAAGACCATGGAGAGAGAAATTGGAGTCCTCAGATTTGAGAAGGGAAGAAAGTTGATGACATCATCAGGGCCCAGTTTTGATCAGCCTGCTCTGCCTCACTCAGCTCTGATTCAGATTAAAGCTGGCTGATCAATTTAATCTCGATGATAAAAACAGCTTCATGAGCATCCTTGCTCACAAGTGCAGAGAGAGACTGGATTCACGATTCCAGAATCTGGGGAAAGACTGGCTTCACTTTTCCAGAACCTACTGAGATTGCCTTGCCCTAATTTTCCATGAACAAATCATTAATAAATTGGAATAAACTACTATGATCAACTGAACCAAATGTCAGAGGGAGAATGGGTTTGGGGGATGTAATATGTAGTTTTATTTCTACTGCTCTCTCAGTGTTCTAAACTTAATGTGCTTTAAGCAATATATTGGGAGATATTTTGTACACTATTTTTGCAATTATATTAAAAAGTAACCATTACAGAAATGATTCAGTGAACTGCATTGGGTAGAGATCAGGAAAACAATGATACTTCTTTTTAAATACCTGATCAATTGAGCAGGCTGGAACTCACTCTGCAAGCAGTTTCACTGCGTTTTTTACTAATTAATTCCATTCTCAAGACTGAGATGTTTTACAAGATTTAATCTCAGACTTGGCAAAGTTACCTTTTTCAGATTCTTATGCTGAGCCCTTAGTTCTACAATTGATGCCTCAAATGAAAGATGATACATCAATTTCAAACTTTTCCTCCAATGTAATACAGGATGCAAATTAACCTGGCACAAGTTATTAACATTCATGGGCTATTAATTACTTCTGCAGAGTCAATGTGCTCATTTTAAAAGTTTTGATTAAAACACAAATGTCCACACTTTGGTAATACAAATGGAGTAGGGGTAGTATTTAAAAGATTTTAGCATAAGATTTGGAAGACTTAAAATGGTTCCCTAAAAGTAGATTTTACATCAATATGCCCAAGCCTGTGGAATTCAAAAAGCCTGGGGTTGGGGCCTGAGGATGTGGTAGACAATGTAGAAACACCCTAGCAAGATTTAAATTGAATAAAGCATAACAGAAGGAATAATGTGTATTTTACAGAAAATATCCTAAACTACATACTTTCCATAGCCAACATTGATATGTATTGTTTTAAAAATATGAAACAATGGGTTTTGTTTAACCACATGCTTGAGGCACACACAAAAAATATTTATAGGGTGTTGGCTTGCTAGAGTTCACTTCTGTTAAACGGATGTATTCATGTTTCCATGTCAGATAGGCATTTGTCCCAACTCAGTTCATCTTGGCATCAGTTCAGGAATGGGGTTCAGAGAGGTACAGATATGAAAACCAGAACAGGAATCTTCAGTTCACAAGTAATATACAATATGAGGTTTTGTTGGAGCAACTGGTATCAACGAGTTTATATATATTATAACCACTTGGCTATGCTTCTAGTAACTTGTTTACCATGCTTTGATGCAAAAAATAACATCTGTTAAAGAAAACAATATGGGATCAAATGTAAATATTTCCACATTTAAATGGAAGAATTTTGTTAGTACATTTAGTCATGACGGCATTTTTCACTGTATGAGCTCTCAGTAGTGCTCTATTTTGCATATATATTAGGGTTTAGCTAAGTTATATAAAATCTGCAACTAAATGCAAATACGAATGCTACCAAATTGTACAGAAGCCAGACTGACTACTTTGCAAGGTCTTATAAATGCCATAAATATTTACTTCAATAGACTTGAAGAGCTAGAAAAATTACATTTTAATAAAAAACTAGACATCTGGAGAAGATGGCGGCTTAGTAAGACGCGCGGGTCTTAGTTCCTCCTCCAGAAAAGCAACTAAAGAAACAGAAACAATATGAAACAGCTCCCGGAGTCACAACAGAGACCAGAAAGACAGCGTACCCCATTCTGGAATGGCTGAATGGGCAGGGAGAATACGCTGCGGTGAGATACCCAAGGGACGCATGTTTTCCCAGCTGGGGAGGCTGGTGACTGGGGTCCCCTCCACGCATGTGGCTCCCCAGTCTGACTGGGAACATTGGATAGCGGGGCCCTCCCATCACGCTTGGCGTCTCTGGCCAGCTTGGCAATTTGGACTGGCACTCCTCCAAGCCACGGTTTCCCGGGCTGACTACCCTGCAGGCAGACGACCACCACGAGCGCCACCTACTGGGCAGGAGAAGAAAAACAGAGCCCAGAGATTCCACAGAAAAACCTTTCAACCAGCTGGGTCCCACACCCAGGGACATCTGATCAAATGCCCAGACACCAGCAGAAAATAATGGATGACGCTCGGAAAATTGAAGATATGACCCAGCCAAAGGAACAAACCAATAGTTCAAATGAGATACAGGAGCTGAGACAACGAATGCTGAATATACGAACAGAAATGGAAAAACTCTTCAAAAACCAAATCAATAAATTGAGGGAGGACATGAAGAAGACATGGGCTGAACAAAAAGAAGAAACAGAAAATCTGAAAAAACAGATCACAGAACTTATGGGAGTGAAGGACAAAGAAGAAAAAATGGAAAAAACAATGGATACCTACAATGGTAGAATTAAAGAGACAGAAGCTACAATTAGTGAACTGGAGGATGGAACATCTGAATTCCAAAAAGAAACAGAAACTATAGGGAAAAGAATGGAAAAACTTGAGCAGGGGATCAGGGAACTGAATGACAATATGAAGTGCACAAATATACGTGTTGTGGGTGTCCCAGAAGGAGAAGAGAAGGGAAAAGGAGGAGAAAAACTAATGGAAGAAATTATCACTGAAAATTTCCCAACTCTTATGAAAGACCTAAATATACAGATCCAAGAAGTGCAGTGCACCCCAAAGAGAATAGACCCAAATAGGCAGTCTCCAAGACATTTACTAGTTAGAATGTCAGAGGTCAAGGAGAAAAGAGGATCTTGAAAGCAGCAAGAGAAAAACAATCTGTCACATACAAGGGAAACCCAATAAGACTATGTGTAGATTTCTCAGCAGAAACCACGGAAGCTAGAAGACAGTGGGATGATATATTTAAATTACTAAAAGAGAAAAACTGCCAACCAAGACTCCTATATCCAGCAAAATTGTCCTTCAAAAATGAAGGAGAAATTAAAACATTTATAGACAAAAAGTCACTGAGAGAATTTGTGACCAAGAGACCAGCTCTGCAAGAAATACTGAGGGGGGAGCACTAGAATCAGATATGAAAAGACAGAAGAGAGAGGTATGGAGTAAAGTGTAGAAAGAAGGAAAATCAGATATGATATATATAATACAAAAGGCAAAATGGTAGAGGAAAATATTTTCCAAACAGTAATAACACTAAAAGTTAATGGACTGAATTTCCCAATCAAAAGACATAGAATGGCAGAATGGATTATGACCCAGCAATACCACTGCTAGGTATCTACTCAAAGGACTTAAGGGCAAAGACACAGACGGACATTTGCACACCAGTGTTTATAGCAGCATTATCTACAATTGCAAAGAGATGGAAACAGCCAAAATGTCCATCAACAGATGAGTGGCTAAACAAACTGTGGCATATACCTACGATGGAATATTATGCAGCTTTAAGACGGACTAAACTTATGAAGCATGTAATAACATGGATGGACCTAGAGAACATTATGCTGAGTGAGTCTGGCCCAAAACTAAAGGACAAATACTGTATGGTCCCACTGATGTGAACCGACATTCGAGAATCAGCTTGGAATATATCATTGGTAACAGAGACAAGCAGGAGTTAGAAACGGTAAGATAATGGGTAATTGGAGATGAAGGGATGTGCAACAGGACTAGATACAAAAACTCAAAACTGTACAGCACAATAATACCTAAGTGTAATGTAACTAGGTTGGAACACTGAATGAAGCTGCACCTGAAATATGGTTTTTTGTTTGTTTGTTTGTTTGTGTGTTTGTATCTTTTGTTTTTGTTTTTTTTATTTTTCCTTTTTATATATATATTTTTATTAGTATTATTATTTTAATTCTCTTCTCTATATTAGCATTCTATATCTTTTTCTGCTGTTTTGCTAGTTCTTTTCCTAAATCAATGCAAATGTACTAAGAAATGATGATCATACATCTATGTGATGATACTAAGAATTACTGTGTGCATGTGTAGAATGGAATGATTTCTAAATGTTGTGCTAATTTCTTTTCTTTTTTTGATTAATAAAAAAATTTTTTAAATCTCTGAAAAAGTTTAAAATGGTATTTTTATTCACAAATAATTGCATAAATTCATGGCTATTAAACACTAGTATAGCAAAAGACATTATCCAGACTAGAAATCCCAATATTTTCAAGAAACAGGAAAATTGAATCAAATCATCTATATTTAAGTTGCTTATTTATTTGAGTTATAAAAGTTCATGCAAATGCTTAAAATCAGTTTTAGCTGTTTATTGTATGTATGGCTTATATCTAAAAATTTAAGATGCAATTTTTATTTTTAGTGTAATCTCTTTAGTTCCAACTCATCTTTTCTGAATAATATTTTCATCTAAACTAGACAACCCAAGAAGAAAAAATGCTGTTTTTTATGAATTGTTACCCCAAAATATAATTAAGGGCTACTGTTCAAGGTGCTGGACTACACATTATAGCAAATAGCATTTGCAATTGATTAACTACAGAGTAGAAACTGAAGTGATAATGCACAAAGGAAGCTTAATACAGATGATAACATAGGGTTTCTTGCCAAAATGCCTTCTCAAATTTGGTACTACTGGGGTATTTCTGCTGGGCTTCAATTTAGTTTTTGACATGGTGTTAAGGTCTAGCCTTTTACTGGCATATGCCTTGACCTAGATTCAAATTCTCCTATAAAACAAGGAAGCTTTAATCAAGTATCCTTAAGAAAGGAGTGGCTTCTTGGGGAGGTGAGTGAATCTGAAAGATTGCATCCTGCCCATGTAATTTCCCATGATTTGTAACTAATTTTTAGTAGACAATCATGCTATATAAATCAGTGTCTTAATTTGATCAGTGTAAGACAAAATATGTGGTTTTGAATCATTTAATGACAGGTACTTAATAAGAAATTGGCTGTGCTATTTTAGTATTTTATTATTAAGGCCATGGAAATCTGCTTAATCCCTAACTAATGGTGAACTTCATTCCCCTGTAGAAGCTGAAGTCCTCATAGTGAGATAACAGCAACTCTTTTTAAATGCCTCCTACATGCCACAAGAAGGCACAGAGAAGGTCAATCAGTGTTCTAGTTTGCTAGCTGCCAGAATGTGATATACCAGAAACAGAATGTCTTTTTAAAAGGGGGATTTAATAAGTTGCTAATTTACAATTCTAAGGCCAAGAAAATGTCCCAATTAAAACATGTTCTATAGAAATGTCCAATCTAAGCCCTCCATCCAGAGAAAGACACCTTGGCTCAGGAAGGCTGATGAAGTTCAGGGCTTCTCTCTCAAGTGAGAAGGCACATGGCAGGCACAGTCAGGGCTTCTCTCTCAACTGGTAGGCCATATGGCGAGCACAGCATCATCTGCTAGCTACTTCTCCTGGCTTCCTGTTTCATGAAGTTCCCCAGGAGGCATTTTCCTTCTTCATCTCCAAAGACTGCTGGCTTGTGGACTCTCTGCTTCATGGTGCTGCAGCATTCTCTACTCTCTCCAAATCTCCCATTCTCCAAAATGTTTCCACTTTTGTACAACTCCAATAAACCAATCAATACCCACCCAAATGGGTGGAGACATGTCATTACCTAATCCAGTTTAACAGCCACTGTTGACTAAATCACATAACCCAGGGAGATGATCTGATTACAGTTTCAAACATACAGTATTGAATAGGGACTACTCCACCTTTACAAAATGGGATTTTGATTAAAACATGGCTTTTCTAGGGGGTGTACATCCTTTCAAACCAGCATAATCAGTATGCCCCCACCTTGAGACTAAAGTACAGAAATTCTTGTTCAGCCAAACATACGAAGAGGTTCAATGGACTCTCTTGAAGAGTGCCCTGATTCTAAGGAGAAATACTACACAGCTAATGTTTTTATTAATTTTTAAATTCTTATGTGTTGCCCCTCAGTGAATTCTAAGTAGTGTGTGAATATACAGATAATACTTGCTAAAAATTTGTACGTTGAGAGCCAGAAAGTTGTGTTCACATTTCCAAAATCTGTTTAGCATAGAGACAGCTATTTCATTTTAGAAACTTCAGGAGTATTTTAATTTCTTTTTAATTAAAAAAAATAACCTTGGTTAAAAAAAGATGTAAGAGTAGTCAAATAAGTAACAACTATCAGCAAAAGAAAAATTGAAACTTCTTTAAGATAATTTTTGGAGATGATATATCAAGGAAAAAATAATACACTGTAATAATTTTCCATTAAATTTAAAATAATATGAACTAGAACTATTTGCTATGAAATCATCATAAGTAGTTTTCCTAAGTGAATTTTAAATGTTGTTACTGTCAATCTTGGTAAAATTATAAACATTAAGAAATTATGAACATTAAGAAATTTCCTGTATTCCATATATATACATATATATATATATATATATATATATATATATATATATATACATGATTAAATTGGTTTCTTATTGCCAGTTAAAGTCCCACAAACTGGTGGTTTAACACAAGAGAAATATATTGTCTCAATTCTGAAGTTTAGAAGACAGAGATCATCGTGTCCACAGGGTATTTCTCTCTCTGAAAGTAGGAGAGGACCATTCCTTATCTCCTCTTAGGATTATGTTTTAATCAAAAAAACATAAAATCCAAAATGTGTGTTTCTCTTGAAACAGAAAATCAGCTTTAATTAAAGAGAAACAGTACACCAAATTACTTGGGCCTAATGGTTGTTACAAATCCTTGGAGTTCCTTGGCTTGTAGAGCCATAACTTTCAATTTCTGCCTCTGTCCTCACAGCATCCTGCCTGGGTGTCTGTATCAGTGTCCAAATCTAACTCATCTAAAAAGAACACAAATCATATTGTATATAAGGACCACCTTAATCCAATGTGACCTCATTTTTCTTGATGAAATCTGTGAAGATCCTGCTTCTAAGAAAGTTTCATTTAGTTGTGCATGGACATGAATTTCAGGGAGACACTATTCAATCCTGTAAAATGATCAAGTAGAATTACTTTTCAGTTTCCCCTCTTTGTCTATCCTGCTTAATAAGCAGGTAGAGTCATTATTTACCAATAGGGCCATAAATATTCTCTGTTAGAAGCAGGGACATGATTCAAAATATACAGCCCGAACAGCAAAGTATTTTTAGACTTGAGTAACTAACTGTATTGTTACTCTTTAATTAAGGCTGATTTTCTGCTTTAAGAGACATACACATTTAGGATTTCATGTTTTTCTTGATTAAAATGAAGACTAGATATTCATTATGCCAAGTTTCCTTAATGATAAGGAAGATATTTTTGTTGTTAATTCCACAGTCCTTGCTAGCTGCCTTACCTTGGGCAAAATTCTTCACGTCTGTATTTCCTTTCAATAACTAAAACTTGAGAATAATAACTGTAATATATCTCTCAAGAGGTTTTTATGTGGATTAAATGAAATAATACTGTAAGGAAAATACTTAGTATAGGTTTTGGAATATATGAGCAATAAATAGTAGTAACTATTATTATTTTCATTTGTTATATCACATAATGGACTTTTTCTTATGATCTTCAGGAGAATTACCTGTATACAGATATTTATCTCTGGAAGTAAAAACAAGTCTCTTTTATCTTACAACCTGTAGTTTACATAAATTATCAGATCTTCCTGGCTGCTAGATGCATTAGAGACAAAAATTTGTTAAGATAATGAAATTTTTTGTTGAGATAAAAATTTTGTTAATGTAAAAATGTGTTATGTAGGACACAGTAGATTATTCTACAGTAGCAAACAACTCAAAAATTTCAGTTACTTAACACAGATTAAACAAACATTTATTAATCCCACAGAGTCAACTATAGGTTCAGAAAATACTTTAGGGAAGATCTAACCATGTGTTGAGTCAAACATTCCAAGTGGCTTTGATTTTGTGGCACCTCTAATTGACAAGTGTTCCATGATAATTCTGGCGAGGAGAGAGAGAAGATGGAGAATCTCAAGTCAGCTTGTAAATGTTTCTTAATGTAAGGGGCACACATCTCATGTACCAATGAAACATTGGTCAAAGCCAATCAGTTTGCTTTGCTTCTGTATTCGATGGAAGACAAGAGCCGTCATCTTATGTACACAACATCAACAGAGAGCTGGCTCTTGGTAAATAGTGATAGTGCTTTTATATCCTCTTCTTAATCCTCAGGTCTAATGACTTCTTCCATTGCAAATGATTTATAAGTTACTTACCAGTCTCTTCTTGAATGTGAAAACTTCAATCTTTTCCTCAATTGTGAAGGACAATTTGGCAGGGAACAGAATTCTTGGCTTATATTTAAGATCCTAACATAACACTGCATTCTCAGCATCATGATTCTAGTTGAGTAGTCTGAACTTAGTTTTATGTGGTTTCTTTGTATTTAGTGGATTGTTTTGCTCCTGCCACTTTCAGAATTTTCTGCTTCTCTTCAACATTTGACTGATTGATTAGTACGTATCTTGAGGAAGGCCTATTTGGATTTATTTTGTTTGGCATTTGTTTGGCTTCTTTGACTTGTATATTTATGTCCTTTATAATGGTTGGGAAGTTTCCACACATTATATCCTCACCTACACTTCCTTGCCCCTTACTACTCTCTTCTCCTTCTGGGACAGCAATGAATCTTATATTTTGCACACTTTGTTTTGTTTATTGGACAATTTGTCTATTTGTCATTTGTATCCTGAGCTTTAAGTTAAATTTTTCTATCTTTTTTGCCATTTGTTTGTTTTATGTGTTAAAAGTCAGTTATCCTGTCCTCTATGTTGCTTATTCTTTTTTCTGTCTCTTTAAATTTGGTATTGTGTGGCTCTAATATATTTTTTAGTTGGCCAACAGAGCCTTTAATCTCTGTGATATCTACAATTTTTCTACTTATTTTTTCAAATTCCTCTTTATGCTCTTCTACTGTCTTCTTGATCTCCTTTATGTTATTTGCCATCCCACTTATTTTATTAAGCAGTGTTGCATGAGCAACTTTGTTTAGTTGTTCCAAGGTCTGTGTCTCTTCTGGTGTTTTAATTTGGTCATTAGGTAGGGCTATATCTTTCTGCATTGTGATATGCTTAGTGATTTTCTGTTTTTGTCTCATGTAAATGTCTTGATTGATTTACTTTGGGAGTCTATTTCTTTCAGTAGTCTTGACTGACATGTGGCCTTGTGTTTGCAGGATGGATGTGTAGTGGGGAGCAGGGTATGAGGCAGGGCACAACAGTGTGATGATTCATTTCAGGGTAGGTAGAGGCAAAGTCTGGGGTTGTCACACTGATGCTTGTAAACGTGGCTGTTCAGTGTCCAGGGAGGATGTAGCTATGTGGGTATACTAGTCTGGAATACACAACCCTGGTGTGTGTTGGTCTAAGGCATGTGGCTCTTTGTTCGCATGTGTAGAGCTGTGGCAGCAGGTTTATGTTATGCCTTCATTTGTTGGGGGCAGATATGCTTCCAGCTTTCTAAGAGACCATTTCTTGAAATAAGTATTTTATTATTTAATTACTATGGATGCTAACAGTAGCCTAATTAGGTAAATTTTCATATATTTTAAATGCTTGAAGCATATCATTTAACTTTTCATTCAGAAAGTAAAAAAAAATCTACAGGTAATTTATTAGATACTGAATACATTCTAAAATCAAAATTTATTCAAGATTTCAGGTGTATGATCTTATTTACTGAATCTTGCTCATCAAATTAAAAATTAGGTCTGGGCAAGCCATCCTGGCTCAGCAGGCAGAGTTCTTGCCTGCCATGCCAGAGACCCAGGTTTGATTTCCAGTGCCTGCTGAAGCAAAAAATAAAATAGGTGTGACTTGAAATAGAATATAATATATTAATAAATATATTTACATTATTCAGTTCTGTTGAAGTTGATTCTGTCTTTCTGATGAATTATGAAGTCTTATATTTTTATAATTAAATTAGTTAAGGTTTAAATCAACTTGGTTTTGAAACAGTAGGTGTTCTTTACAGAGAAAATAATCACTTCTTCCCTGTGGGAACAGCTTTTTTCCATCCTCACATCAAAATTGCTACCTAAATACTTATGCTTCTATTTACAATCAATTTGTTGTTTTTCCAAATAACTCTTTCATGATATAGAAGACTCTCTATGCAGTATCGCTATAGAATATAAACCCATGCATCTTTTGTTTCCCCAAACAGTTGGAATACATGTCCTGGAAGAAGATAAACCTTAACTACTAATATTACCTACAGGAAAATATTTAATATACTGCTTTTTTAACCTTTCTTACTTCATCTCTTGTGTTTCTACTGTATAGATGTTTTAGCAAATTCTGCCATTTGTAGCATCATCTGAATATACTCTGCATATTTTCTCATCATTAGGATATACTAGTTTGCTTGTAGGGGTATACATCTGTGGTCTTTGGATACTGTTATGATGACAAAGACAATGGTTACTTTTGAAAAACTAAGATTATTTTATTCATATGTTGATGTTTTCTCAGACACCTTGGGAGCCCCTGAATAGACAAACCTAGCTCATTAATGACTATTATAACCAAGGACTAAGAAAAAAGTTCATATAGAAAATAAAAATGAAAATTTCCTCTCATGTTGCCACATTAAATAATTTAACAGTTCCCAATTTCAGCCCCTATTCATGTACTTCTTTGAGTGAACTATTCCAATCATAAGCCTGAAGTTTCTAACCCAATATGACCACCTTAGCTTTGGCTGAGTCTAGGTTTTGTTTAATTTTTGTACCCATGACACAGCAATATTTCATGCTGGAGTCCCACTTGTTGCCCCATATCAAAAGAATATTTTTCCAATTTTCATCCTCAGGATTTTCCCTTAGCCATGAGTTGGTTTTCCATCTCAAATCTTTTGCTACAGTTATATTTTCATATGGTAGTTACTCCCTAAATCTTTCCCTGGTTAGAGCCAAGCACACCCACCCTCAACTTCCCTAGAGTGTAGGCAGAATTAGACACCAATTGACAACACAAGAACTTTGTATTTACTAGCTTTAAAATGGTTTACCCGTTCCAAATTAGTTTTAGGGCTTGCATTTACTTAACACCAGGTACCAGTGAGACCCCTATGACTAACCTATAGGGTAATACATCAAGCATTGGCAAGAAGACTATGACCTACGAGCCAGCACAGATTCCTGTGGAATCACATATTCTTTAGAGCATAGGAAAAGAATACTAAATGCACATCTTATTTATAGTGAGAATTTGATGACTATGAATTGAACCTGACACCAGCCTGTAGCCAGACAAAAGAAGTTTCACCTTATATATTCCCTTTCCCACATGCATTAATATTCCATGAATGATATTCTGATACAACTTCGTGGTGAATCTGGAAACTGTTACTACCAAGTAAAGCTTTGCCTATGGGGAAGACAGGGAAACAAGGTATATTATGTAGTATTTGCTATAGTCCAATATTTTTAAAACCATAATACTGCTTCTTTGTACATCAGTTCCTGCTTTCAACATTTTCCTTGGAATTTGGCTATACTTTTCATTGGGAGTGAATGAAAATTGCAATTTTGAAATAATTACCATCTGTATGCTTCTCCAAATATTCAAGTTAACTTAGTAAATATTTGTGGTTTTCCTCAACCAGCTCAGAATTTTTGCTCCAGGTTACTGTCACATATTACATAAAGATCAAAAAGGAAAAAACTAGGAGTGGTAGGAGGATTAGAAGATAAAGAAATTAAATTATTTAGTCTTGAAGTGGTGTGAATAATTCATTTTGAAGGTGTGAATTTAAGATGTGAGGATAAAGCCACAGGGACCTACCTCCTCAGAAAATCCTCTGGCATGCCTCTTGGCCACTCAGTGGACAACCAGGTGGTGAGAACCTGAAAAAATGGACTGGCCAGTGCTATCTGATCCCAAACTGAGGCCTGCATAGTAGGGCACAGTGCTGAATGTAAGGGTATTGTTGAAGGCACTGAACTCTAATAGAAACAGAGCAAGTTGCAGTGCATTCTCCTAACCTTAGATACAGAGATGCTTCTAGGGAGGGAAAAACTGACAGAAATCTGATGCCTTGTTCTCAGAGACAGCTGAGACAACAATATCCTTACAGATGGAGGGCCAAGCACTCCACTAATACAATCATAAAGAGAATGAGACATGGAGAAGAAATAAAAATGTGATGTATAAAGGTATTAGGCAGAAAAAAGGAGAAAAATACTTATCTTGAAATTTTGAGCTATTTTTGAGGTTTTGTGAATCAATTTTGTAGTTTCTGTTTAGACCAGAACGTGTGCTAACAGAAGAGGTGACAGATACTCCTAGAGGCATTATTTTGTGTGAATGAATGTTGAAAAAGAGCCTCTATGTTTAGTTGTTTAAATTCTTGCTTTGGAGAACCTGACTTTTTGCATGATTTATGTTTTGTTGAATTTTAAGTGTATTGTTATTGTCATTAATATTAGCAATTAGCCACTAGATGTCAGTAAGGGTACATCATCCATTCTTTGGATGAAGAATATTAGGGCATTATTCATCAAGAAATTTCCAGAACAACTGGCACAGGTGAGGATGTAGAGCTAAAAATTTGCTGTTGATGGAATTCCACCAATGCATTGGTATGATTTAAAGTAAACCTTTTCCTCATCTCATTTGAAAGAGTGGGTGGCATTTATCCATCCATGAGAGAGGGTGCCATACCCAAAGCCATCTTATATCAAAGCCTTTCTCTTTGGTTACCTTCTTGCAATATAAGGCATTTTCAGGAAAGTATTCAAATTCTATATTTTTTGTAATAGGCTTTTCAAAAGAAATTTTATACTTGTATGCCCCTATTTACTATCTCTAAATCATAAATCAGCTAAGCATGTTATTCCAAATCATGGAATATAGGCATTCCAAATCATGGAATATAGTGACAACGTTTTCAGTGTATAGTGTTAATCAATGTTTTCTTAAAGACCACATGTTCATAATAGGTCCTCAGCTCTCCATTTCCTCTTGGATTCTTTTATTTAGTCCTCCATTCCTTCTTGGAAGCATCTATTTAATTGGTATAAATTTTTCAGCAATAAGGAGTAGAATGCTTTTAGTAACAGTTTTTTGATAATAGTCTTAGATGGCTTAGAATGAGAAGGTAATAATTATAAGCACTAATTAATTTCCAGTTTACTCATTCTGAATTTGTAGTTGGTCCCTCGGGGCCTCTTAATAATCATCCTTGTTTAATCAGCCTTCCACTTCAAAGAAGTACAAATTTAGTATGTGTTCTTTGGTAGGGTTTTTCATGTTTTGAGTTAACCAGGATGATTTTGTTAATCCAATACATTGTATTCCATAATTTCTATTGAAAGAAAATAAAGTATAAAAAGTAGTAATTTAAATCACAACATTTTGTGTTTATTAAATCAGTTTATTTCAGCATCTTCCTTAGGGCTGACATTTTTATTACTCTATTGCAAGCTGGCAGTAGAGTTTTCTACCCATGGAATTAATAAGTTATAACATCTAGTTTGCCCAAAAAGTAGAAGTCAAACATTGCAAAAATAACCTTAAACTCTGTATAAAGGACTCTTCTCAAGTATTCAGCCCCATTCTTATTGAAGTAGGCCACATCTTATCTAAACTAACCTCATCAAAATGACCTAATTCCAATGGTTTCGTACCCAAGGAATAGATTAACATTAAGGACATGCTTTTCTGAAATATATCACTCAAAACTACTGCACTCTGTCCTCTGAACCCAAAAATGACATGTTCTTTCTACATACAAAATGCATCCATTCCATCATAACATCAAAATGACATTAAGTCATTTCAGTAACAATGCTCAGTACAAAGTCTCATCAAAATCGGTTATGTGTGTGGAATGTCCTAGGGCACATTTCCCAACTGTCTGTGGACCTGTGAAAACTAGAGAACAAATTATCTGCTTTCAGGGAATCACTGCCCTTCCCCCTATGTGGGACATTACTCCCAGGGGTGTAAATCTCCTTGGCAATTTGGGACCTGAGTGTTGAAATAAGCTAGGACCTGCCATCATGAAAATGAAAAAGATTTCTTGACCAAAAGGGGGAAGAGAAAAATGAGGGAAAATAAATCTCAGTGGCTGAAAGATTTCCAGCAAATTAGAAGTTTATCCTGGAGGTTATTTTTTTTCCTTTACATAGATAGCACTTTCTAGCTTATGGTATAATGGAGTGATTAGAGGGAAATACCTGAAACTATTGAACTATGGTCCTGTAGCCTTAATTCTTGAAGATTGTATAACTATATAGTTCTTATAATATGATTTTGATTGTGAAAACCCTGAGTCCAATACTTTAGTAATCTAGTGCATGGACTGATAAGCAAGAAAAAAGATGAAGAATAAAAAATAAATGAAAAATAGGAGTACATAAAGGTTGAAATTGAGAGGATTCACACGATGTTCACAGAATTACTATTCACAACTGTTAAAAGATGGAAGCAGACAAAGTGCCCATCAACAGACATATGGATAAACAAAATATGGTATATTCATACACAGGAATGTCGTGTAGGAGTAAGACAGAAAGGTCCCAAAGCATATGAAAACATGAATGAATCTTGAGGACATAATGCTCAGGGAAATAAGCCAGATACAAATGGATAGATACTGTATAATCTTAATATTATGAGTGTGGTAAAGATGACAATGTCAAGGATTAGGCCAGACAAATGAGTTGTTCTGAATAATAGGCCAAGAAATGATCAGCTCCCAAATGGAAAATGCAACTTCCTCTGAGATTTTGCTCTAATATGAACTGGATGAAAATTTTTGGGACAGATGGAGAATGTGGTGCTCTCCTGCCCACTTTAACCTCCCTCTTTCCCTTTTCTTCTCTCAGTCCTTTCTCCCTTCTCCTTTCCTCTTCTTTCTTTCTCTTTCTTTCTCTTTTTCATCACATCTTCCTTCCCTAAAAAAGAGAAAATAACAAATATGCTAGGTCTCTCTCAGAGAATACATATAAGAAAAATTAAGCTTAGATCATAGCCATTAAAGTAGGTATACTTAGTCTGAATTTGTAAATGTATTTCTAGATTCTGAGATACTGAGCCTTATGTGTATCAGCTGGATTTCCCTGGAACTTTGAGTAAATTTATTCCCCTGGAAATATGAGTAACTCTGTGACCCCCAAGCTCCTAAAACAGAGTGCTGCAGCCCTGAAAGTTAGTATGGCTATATATAATAAAAGTTAAAGGCCTCAGTAAGAGTTAAAAACAAAGCCAATATGACTGGGTGCAAGGTAAATCAGAATACGGGGTAAAAGATCATAGTGTATGTACGCTAGACCTTCACCTCAGTATGAGAACAAAGGCAGAGAGGCTTATTATGTCTAGAACCTAAATTTTCTGTAACGTATAATCCAGATCAGCCTGTCTGGTTAACTCATTTAAACAACCCAAACTTCTGGAGTCCAGAATGGGAATGAGGCCTTGTAATTCTGTATCACTTAATGAAATATGAGGATACATCTCAGAGTATGGTGGGCTGATAATTTAAAAGTATTGAGAGTTCCCTGAGGGCCAGAAGGAAAAAATATATGTATATGAAACAATTATATTTTCCCAACTGGGAAACTCTGGGTACACTCTCAACCATTAAGGACTCCCAAGAAAATAGGCCTTGCCCTTGATTTTGAGGCTTGTCCTTATGAAAGTTATTTCTGCAGTGGAGAGGCTAAGACTACCCCTAACAAGGCCCAAGAGTTGCTTCCAGGAAACCTATTTTGTTATTCAAATGTGGCCTATCTCTAAGCCCAACTCTGCAAAGGAAATCATTACCCTCCCCATGACGTGGGACATGACATTCTTGGGTGAAAATCTCCCCAACAACCTAGGGTATGACTCCTGGGGATGAGTCTGCCCCTGTCACTATGGGATTGACAACTCCTTCTGGACCAAAAAGCAGAAAATAAGTGTCATAAAATAAGGTATGAGTGGCTAAGAGAGATCAAATGGAGTCAAGAGACCATTCTGGAGTCTACTCTTATACAAGCTTTAGCTAGTTAGAGCTGATGATCATGGTTTGCCAGCCAACATCACTCCTGTTGATTTTTTTTAATTTTTATTAATTAAAAAAATTACAAGAAGCACAAACATTCCCAACACATACACTCAGCAATTCACATCATCACATAGTTGCACATTCATCATCACAATCATTTCCCACACATTTGCATCAATTCAGAAAAAGACATAAAAAGACAACAGAAAAAAAACAAAAACAGAAATAAAAATTTTACATACCATACCCCTTATCCCTCACTTTCATTGATCACTCACATTTCAAACTAAATTTATTTTAACATTTGTTCCCCCATTATTTATTTTTATTCCATGTATTCTACTCATCTGTTGACAAGGTAGATAAAAGGAGCATCAGACACAAGGTTTTCACAATCACACAGTCACATCATGAAAGCTATATCATTATACAATCATCATCAAGGAACATGGCTACTGGAACACAGCTCTACATTTTCAGACAGTTCCCTCCAGCCTCTCCATTACATCTTGAATAACAAGATGATATCTACTTGATGCATAAGAATAACCTCCAGGATAACCTCCTGACTCTGTTTGGAATCTCTCAGCCATTGACACTTTGTCTCATTTCCCTCTTCCCCCTTTTGGTCAAGAAAGTTTTCTCAATACCTTGATGATAAGTCTCAGCTCATTCTAGGGTTTTTCTCAATTCCTTGATAGTGAGTCTTAGCTCCTTCCAAGATCTCTGTCCCACATTGCCAGGAAGATGCACACCTCTGGGAGTCATGTCCCTGTAGAGAGGGTTTAGGGTGGTGAAACTGCTAACTGTGTTGGCTGGAGTGAGAGGCCCCATCCGAGCAACAAAAGAGGCTCTCTTGGGGGTGAATCTCAGGCCTAAGTTTTAAGTAGACTTGACCTATCCTTTGTGGGGTTAATTTTCATATGAACAAACCCCAAGACTAGGGGCTCAGCCTATAGCTTTGGTTGTCCACATTGCTTGTGAACTATCAAGTATTCAACTTGGGGAGGTTGAATTTACCCCTGTTCTCACAATTCCCTGAGGGGGACTTTGCAAATATTTTTCCATTCACTTATCAAATCACTCTGGGATTCGTCAGAGAATCACTTCAGGCAAACCAACAAAATCTCATGTCCTACCCAAGTTTCCATGAACTTATGATGTGCAACCAATTATCTTACTAGGTTATATTAGGAGAGAAACTATTCAAAATATAAATTTTGTTCCAAATAAGCATTTTTTGCTTTACTCTCACACATAAGTTGAAATTTTAAAATATTAATTACCATCTATTTTCAGCACCCTGCAGTAATGACATTCCTTTGTTCTTCCTCCTGCAAAATCTTTTTTAAAATGTGTACATTTAGTCACTGTCATTATACACTCTAGGCATTCCTAGATTATACCATCTCAAGCTTTATCATCTATCTTTCTTTGGGATTTCATTTATGCCCCCAGCCCTCCTCCCTCTATCATTCTCACATTCAGCTTCATTCAGTGTTTTAACTAACTGCATTACGGTTAGGTAGCATTGTGCTGTCCATTTCTGAGTTTTATATTCAGTCCTATTGCACAATCTGCATCCCTTAATGATGCTCCTATTATCTATGGTATGGACAGATGAGTAAAGCATATGGATCAAAAATAAATAAATAGAGGGAACAAATGTTAAAATAAATTTAGTAGATTGAAATGTAAGTGATCAAAGAAAGGGAGTGCTAAGGGGTATAGAAAAAACAGAGGAAACAAAGGCTAAAATATATTGGGTAGATGGAAATACTAGCAGTCAATGAGAGGGAGGGGTAAGGGGTATGCTATGTATGAGTTTTGTTTTTTCTTTTTATTTCCTTTTCTGAATTGATGCAAATGTTCTAAGAAATGATCATGGTGATGAATATACAACTAATGTGATGATATTGTGAATTGTTGATTATATACCAAGAATGAAATGATTATATAGTAAGAATGTTCATTTTTGTATGTTTTTCTGTTTTTAAAAATTACTGTACAAAAGGAAAAAGGTAATGTGTTAATAGTTTTTAGGTATATTAATATATTTTTTACAAAAAGGAACATCTATACAGCAAACACACAAATAAATGCCTTCAAAAGTGTAAAATCAGCAAGATTCAGAAAATGAGTTGCACAGAGAATGATAGAATTGAAGTAACTCAGGTTCTCTTCCTTTGCTTTTACAATCACTTCGCTAACATTATTTCAAATCTGTTGTTTAAACTCAAGGATAAGGGACATGAACTGATCCTGCAGAAGCTGGAATGACTGGCCAGCTATGATACTACTCTCAAACCAAAGAGTCTAGAGAAAGAGTCCACATGTGTTGGGCCAATTGTGTATCTGGTAGTTCTCCAAATTAGCTTCTATATAGAATATAATATTTGTTAAATGATTGGTAATAAAAAAGGTATTAGTTTGAAGTTTACAGACATATTATTATTCTTAAAACTCTTTGCAGTCACAGTAATTATTTAGAACTTGTGTTCAGTTTGTTAAAGTTGACAGAACTCAATATACCAGAAATGGATTGGCTTTTTTTGTATGTTTGTTTTAAGCCTAGTCACTTTATTTGCCTTTTTGCGTTTAAAGCATGTTAACCTTCATTTTTAAAAAACATTTTTATTGCAAATTATAATAATATATGAGGCAAAGAAAGAAAAAAAGCAATAATTTTCAAAGCACACTTCAATGAGTAGTAACAGAAGAGATTCCAGAGTTTGACATGGACTAACAATCCACCAGTTCAGATTTTTTATTCTAGCTGCTCTGGATCCACTTTTTTAAAAATTACTTTTATTGTAAACCTTAACAAACACACCAACATTTTTGACAAACAAACATTCTATACATGGTGTATAATCAGTGGCTCACAATATCATCACATAGTTGTGTATTCATCACCACAATCATTTTTTTGAACTTTTGCAGCTCTCCAGCAAAAGAAATAAAAAAGAAAAAGAAAACATTCATACATACCATACCCCTTACCCCTCCCTTTCATTAACCACTAATATTTCAATCTACTCAATTTATTTTAATCTTTGTTCCCCCATGTAATTTGTTTATTTTTATCCATATTTTTTACTCATCTGTCCATTCCAGAGGTAAAAGGTACACCAGACACAAGGTTTTCACAATCACCCAGTCACACTGTAAAGCTATAACCTTATACAATCATCTTCAAAATGATTTGTTGAATCAAGGAGCATTTCTCTCCTCCCCCTTTTGGTCGAGGTTTTTTAAACTTTATTTTAATGATAACTATAATATATATATATATATATATATATATATATATATATATATATATTTCCTTTAATTTATTTATTTAAAACAGAACAACATATAAACACGAACATTCTCACTGTACGATCATTTCTGGATTGACTTTTAAAAAAGAGATTTATTAATTTATAAGTTATAATTCTAAGACTGTGAAAATGTCTAATTTAAGGCACCAACAAGAGGATACCTTCTTGGAGAAAAGGCAGCTCTTGTCAAGCTTCCTCAGTCACATGGGAAGGCACATGGTGACACCTGCTGCCTTTTCTGGCTTCTGGTTTCAAATGGCTCACACAGCTTCTGGAAGCTCCTGCAGTGTTTCCTTCTGCATCTCCAAACATTTGTATCTGAGCTTTCTCTAAAATGTATCTTTCATAAAAGACTCTAATAAGTTAATTAAGACCCACCTTAATGGGCAGGCTCATATCTCCATGGAAACAACCTAATCAAAATGTCCCACCCAAAAATAGGTCTGCCCACACATGACAGGATTAAATGAACATGGCTTTTATGGGGTGCATAACTGTTTCAAACCAGCACAAATTTAGACATGTAGAAAGATCTCTACAGAGAGAAGCATTTTACCACTGAAATTATCACTGGGAGGACATGGTGATAAGAAGCAGAAGATCAGAAATTAAGGCTTAGTTTCAATATTGTTGTTAAGTTCTCTAAAGTTACATGATTCACCTCTGCCACAGGCCAATGGAGATCTCTGGATAAGATTTCCCAACAGTTCCTTCAAAAACTGACATGCAACTCCTTTCTAGAACTGGCTCCACAAGTGACTTCAAGACTGTGAGACCCTGGGCAAGTCGGGTCATTTCTCTAAGTCTCAGTTTCTTCGTCTGTGAAATGGAAACAATAATCCTTACCACTACAAAGGACCCATGAGGTTGAGAGGGTGATGATCTGTAAAGAGAGAGACAAGCACACAGATGGCAGATAGACAGGTGATGATGTTTCTCCAAAGTCAAGTGGAAACTGTACCTGGATGCAGGATCTGGGAGGGGAAGGGCAATTTGGTGGTAGCAAGACATTGCAGATTGCTGAGTGTCATTTTTTTTCTTCCAGAAAAAGGCTGGAAGGAGGCATGGGAGCTGAGCACAAGGACCCAGACTGTTCAGAGGCTATATTCCAGCCTAGCTGACTGGAGAATTTCCCTTCCAGGGAGGGGGACAGAAGCAGAAACAGGATGTGAGGAAATGCTGCTGTCAATTGTCTCTTGGCCTCAGAAGCTCCCTGAAATAAGCTTACCTGTTTGTTTAATTGTTTATCACAGATAGAATGGAAGCTTCTAGAGCAGGGGTTTGCAAACTTTTTGTAAAGAGCCAGATAGTAAATACAGCTGGCTTTGCAGGCTAAATGGTCTCCGTGGCAGCTACTCAACTCTGCTGTTGTAGTGCAAAAGCAGCCCTAGATGATACGTAAATGGAGCATGGCTGTGTTCCAATAAAACTCTATTTATGGATACTAAAATTCGAATTTCATATAAAATTCACACCATGAAATATTTATCTTTTGATTTTTTTCCAATCCATTTAAAAATGTAAAAGACATTCTGAGCTCATGGGTGTACAAAAATAAATACCCAGGACTGCCCCGTGGGCTGCAGTTTGCACACACACCCCTGAGAGGACAGACGCTCTCTCTCTGCTCCTTTGAGAATTCCCAGCACCCAGGACAGGGCGTGGCACAGAACTGGTGTCCAATAAGCATTTGTTGAAGACCAACTGCTTCCTCTACTGCCCCCTTTAACCCCAAATCAATTCTAATTTCTCTCTCTTGTAATTCCTGCACCCAACTGCACCTGCCATGTAATCCTCTTCAAACGGTAGCAACAAGCTTTTGCCCCACTGCAGTCTCCAGGTCAGGGCATGCCCCATGGGAGAGTAATCCACTGATCTTTTCACCTGCCTCTTTCTCCTTTCACTCTGCAGCCCTGAGACCCACCCGTAGGCTTCTGTTTCTCCTTTCTGACCACTCCTTCTTTAGCCTTCTACTTTACCATCTCCTTGAACAAAGTAATGGGTGTTCCTCCAAGCTAGGGCCTCTTCTCCTCACTTATTCTCACACCAGTGGAGAACCCAGTCAGTAAAGCCCAAGCCCCCATCTCCTACTCTCACATCTCTCCTTTGCAAAGGGGAGGAAGCAGATTTCAAGGGAATGGAGAATCTGTGATTGTTACATATGATTTATATTGAACCCCTGTCATGTGCCAGGCTCTGCAAAGGTATTTTGTTGCCTGCTCTGGCTTTATATTCACATCCACCCCTATTTTACAGGGGAGGAGCCTGAGTCATAGAGAGGCTAATTGACAGTCTCAGACTCACAAATATAGGGGTGCTAGAGCCAGGATTAGAGCCCAGGATGGGGTGGATCCATTTCACCAGGATACTGTGAGGGCCTGCTAGATGTCAGGTGGGTCCAGGGATATAGCAGCAAAACAAAACACCCAAGTTAAACTTCGTGGATCTTTGTTCTAGTAGGGGAAGCAAAGAATATCAAGAGAGGTAAACATACAACATGATTGTTGTAGAGAAGCATGCCATAATAGAAAGATAAAACAGGTGATATTGGGGGGGGAGCTATTTTGGACAGGGGCAGGAAAAGCCCTCTCTGAAGAGGCCTGAATTAAGTGAGGGAGAGAGGGAGAGAACCCTGAGACCTAGAAAAGAAACGTTCCAGATGGCTAGCACAGCCAGAGAAAAAGCCAAAGGTTGGAAGATACCTGGCACATCCAGTAAGTAGCAAGGATGATTGGTGGCAGAAGGGCAAGGAAGTGACTAAAGAAGGAGATCCAAGGAGTGGCAGATCGGGTCATGTGGGGCTTCACAGGCTTTGCAAAGCTTTGAAATTGTTTGAGTGTGATCGGGGAGTTCTGGAGGGGTTGAGTAAGGGAGTGATGCCACTGCATCCCTTGGTACTGGAAGAGTCAGACAAGGTCCTCTGCCCCCCATGCAGGTCACTATTAGCCATGATTTGCACGGGGAGTAGACCTGGACCTCCCTCTAGGCTTTTGAGTCCAGGAGACCTATATTACCAGCCTGGTGGCAGTACCTACTAGCTGTGTGACTGTGAGCACTCCTGTCCCTTTCTGAGCCTTTCTGAGTTTTCTCATCTGAAAAATGGGGACAACCATTTCTGTCTCATAGTGTTGAGGGGGTGATTTGAGGAGTTCTTGCCTGTACACACTCTGTTCCAGGCATAGTCATTTCTCAGTAAGCTCTCCTTGTTGATGATGATTATTATTAAATGTTCAGTGAAGTTCTGGCACTTTCTAATCATTTGTTAAAACCATAACTATCATGATGGTTAATTTCCTCACCATGTTTCACTTACAGCTAGGTGACCTGCAGGCCAAGACTATCCTTCACAGAGAGGCCACGAAGAATTAAAGATGACAGTGCCCCCTCCCTTCCCCAGGGCACTTCCCATTTAGATTCTGTGCTCTTGGGCATTTTAGCAAGCATATACCCAGTCTGCATCCAAGCGACCTGGAGCTGGACCCTCAGCTCCCATCAGATCGGATCTCTGCTCCCTTCCAGAAGAATAACTTCCACAGGGTACAGAATAGTAACCTCCCTTGTGTCCAACAAAGCCCTTTCACACTCATGAGTCATTCATTTAACAGACACCTCAGGTGGCTGCCCAGAACAGCCTGTTCTAACTGCATTATTATTATTATTATTATTATTATTATTATTATTATTATTATTTTATTATTATTATTAATAGCTAGCATGCATTCACCACTTAGAGTGAAGCATTTCAGAGCATTGGCTCTGGAATCAGATTGCCTGGGTTTGAGCCCTTAACTTGCTCTTTTGTAACTGGGTGGTCTTGGTCATATTACGTAGCCCCTGTGAATAGCTAGTATGTCCTAAGGAAGGTGTCAAGTGGTAGGGAGGGGATAAATACACAAGACAGACCCAACTGCTGCCCCCTCAGGATTTACAGTCTAATGATAAAGAGTTACATGTTAAACAATTGATAACATAAACATGTAAAAGCACAACTTTGAGAAACTCTATGGAGGAAAAGTCCCCAATGCTGTGGATGTGTATAACAGGGAGATGAGAGAAACTGTCCTGGAGGAAGTGATCACAAAGCTGAGGCAGCTTTAGGAAGAAGGAAGACTTTGAAGCACAAAGAGCAGAACGTACAAAGGCCCTGTGGCAGAATAACTGAAGGAAAACCAGTGAAGTTGGAACCTAGAGAGACGTGAAGCAAAGTGTGAGTTGAGCCTGCAGCAGTATAGTGCTTTGTAGGCTACACTTTGATCTCTATAGCTGCCTATTGAGTGACTGTTATCCCTAAACCACAGATGGGCAACCTGACCTGTCCAAACTCCCCAGGCAGGGCCCAGGTGTCCTCTGGATTTCTTTCTTTCCACTGTGACCCACCACCTGACCAACACCCTTGGAAGAGGAGACTCAGGAAGTGAAACATTCAAAGAAAAGCACAATCAGGGACCCTGTTCTTAAATTGAGATGGTAAGCTTGATAAGGATTGTTTTCCTGATGGGAGAGGGGCAGGGGGAAATAAGAGGGTCAGAGTTTCCAGTGAAGAGCAGAAGAAAGGCAAAATCACTCCTTTTTCCCTCTTACCTCTCTCCCACCCATCTGCCTACCTCCCTTTCCCAGACCTCTGCTCTCAATCTCCAGCTTAGTTTAACCTAAACGTGGTTGGCTGCAAGCCGGGTACTTGGAACCTGTGTGTGAACTGTTCTAAGTCCTTAGTGGGATTACTAGATTTAGTGAACAAAATTACAGGACACCCAGTTACATCTGAATTTCAGATGAATAGCAAATAGTTTTTTAAGTATGACCCAAATATTGCAACTTCATCCTGAGCAGCAGGTTTTGGAGTAAGGCAAGATATTTCCTGGCAATTGAACTGGATAATACTAATACCAATGGTAACAAAAGCTGCCAACGCTGGTCCAGGACTATCCTCAGTTTACCCCTCACCTTTTCTCATCAAGGAGGCAGAGAGTGAATGAACAAGAGAATGAACCCTGGGGCCAGACTGCCAGACTTGTCTTCCAGCTCCACCATTTTCAATCTCTGTGACCTTGGAAGGACACAGGGACCTGGAGAATGAGAAGCTTAACCTTTCTTTCTTCAATTTCTCATCTGTACACTGGGGAAGATAACAGCATTTACTATTCGTTGAGATTTAAATGAAGTGAGACATGTAAAGTGCTTAGAATAGTACCTGGCACATGCTAAGGGTTATGTTAGTGTTAGGTGTAATTATTTAATCACACAAGAGTGAATGGAAACTCCATGGTGAGAGTAAGAATCTTGTTTTGTTCAGTGCCATGGCCCCCACATCCAGAAGAAAACCTGACTTACAATACATGCTCTGGAAGAGGGTTTGTCATCCAATATACAAGTCTATACATATTTATTGAATTAAAATAACTTTAGTCCTCACTATATCCTTAAAAGAATGGGATTGTAATTACTATTTTACAGATGAGGAAACAGAAGTTCAGAGACATCAAATGAACTTACCAGTGTTGAGGAGGTAGAAGACTGGGATGGAAATCCAAATTTGTTGGGTTCCTATGTCCTTTCCAGTCCCATTCTTGGAGAAGCATGCAATAAGGGGAGGAGCTGGATTCAAGAGAACTCCTCATCCTCTTTTACTTTTATAACATCCTAAGCTATTCTTAGCCAGCTGTGTGACCTTGGGTAAGTCACTTCAATTTCTAGAGCTTCAGTTTCCTGATTTGTAAACTAGGTGGTAGGGAGGATTCCAGGAGATTATACACTGGTGTCTGGTTTGCAGGAGGCCTTCATAAACTCTGCATTTCATGCCCTTGTTTTAGAACAGCTTTGCAAATAACTGGCCAGTTTTCACCACTCGTGAGACCAACAGGCCCATCTCCCCACACCCCACATGTGAACAAACGTCACAGCTGGGCCCCTAAGCCCTTATTATGTGGAGGCCGAATCTCTCCAGGGGGAAGTCCCCACCCCTACCTTTCACTCCTCACCCAACCCACCAGGTCAATTCTGAGAGCCTGGTTTCCTGCTCACCTCAGAGATGGTACAAGCCCAATTCAGTCCGAGTTGGACCAGCAGCTGGAGAGATTCCAGGGAGGTCTTGTTTGGAAGGATCTCCCCTACATGATAGGAGGACACAATCGAGCACAACCTGCAATCACTAGGGGCACTGTGGGTCCTGGCGGTGGTGACAGAAGAAGTGAAGCCCACCTGGGGCTGGTGCTCTGAGATCCATAGAGATATTCCAGTCCCAGCTTCCATGCTGGGGCAGAAACTTGTAGAGAGTAGGCAGTCCCCAGGGCCTCTGCTGTGAGGGCCTATAGAAAACTGGGCCCAGACTACTTTCAAGCCTCCATGGGTGTCAGGATACCCTGTATTTGTGTAGGGGTGAGCAGTGATGGGGTCCCTCCTTCTGAAGGAGCAGAAACAGTTGGAGACCGATTCTCAGATGAGTTGAGAGGGGTAGAGTGGAAACCCTGGAGTGGTCTCTGCAGGTGTTGGGTTGGAGGAGCCACACTTTGTGCAGAGCAGAGGGCCCACAAAGGGCCAGGGTGGAGACAGGGCCTGCATAATCAGCACTGTGGGGGTGGGGTTCCGCATGAGGAATAGCTTTCTGTGGGGTCTGGAGAGTGGCTTCGGGTGCCCCACCCCTCATGCAGGTAGCCAATGGGCATGGCAGCACTGGGTGATGGAGGGAGCCAGAGTGCAAGTGCCACAGCAGTGTGGGGGACAGCCCAGGCTGAGCACCCAGGGAACAGGGGTCTAAGAAGCATGGGAGCATGAGGGCACAGAACCCGGTACCAGGAGACTCCAGAGGCAGTACATTCAGGGCTGCCAGAGGTGTGCGGGAGGCCCAGCAGTGGCACAATGCTGCTTGCACAGCTCAAGGAGCCCTGGCCACTCATGGAGCTGGTGTCACTGGATCTGGAGGTGAATGTGTGGGGTGAGGGAAGGGCATCTCGGGCCAGAGACTCTGGCTCCCCACTGGGGCAAGATCATCTGTGGTTCAACTGCAAGGCACCCTCGGATCTCTGGCTCAGCCTCCCCACCCTCCCAGTGTCCAGAGTGTGTGTGCAAGGGACAGTTCCACCAACACTGATGCTAAATTTTGCCACCCCTTGGCCAAGAGAGAGATTTGCTAAAATGAGATGAAAAGATGGGATGATGAGATAAGCTGAGATGACGAGACAGGGAAATGAGACGGGATGATAAGAGAGGAAGATGAGAAGAGAGGAGACGTGGAGATGAAAGGACAAGACGGGACAACTAGGTGAGATGAAACGATGAGACAAGAAGGTGACATGAGATGATGAAACAGAATGATGAGACAGAATCAGGAGATGAGATGAGACAATGAGATGGGAAGATGAGATGAGATGATGAGACAAGACAAGATGAGATGACAAGATGAGATGGTGAGATGGGATCATGAGACAGGTGATGAGAAAGGATAACGAGGTGAGATGGGTGATGAGATGGGACAATGAGACGGGATGAGAAGATGAGACTGGATGATGAGTTGAAACTACAAGAGGAAAGAATGAGGTGACAAGATGATGAGATAGACTTTGAGATGAAAGAGCGAGATGAGAAGAGACAATGAGAGGACGAGATGAGTCGAGATGACAAGACGGGTCAATGAGATGAGTTGAGAAGGTGAGAGGAAATTCTGTGATGAGATGAACAGATGATGAGATGCTGAGATGGGACGATGAGTAGGCATGACAAGATGAGGTGGGAGATGAGATGGGATAATGAGATGAAATAGGATGATGAGATGGTATGATGAGAGGAGATGAGATGTTGAGATAAAATGACAAGAAAAGATGACAACAAGATGAGATCAGATGACAAGAGGAGACAAGATGATGAGATGTAACATCGAGACAATGAGATTGATTGATGAGACGAGAAGACAAAATGAGCTGAGATGATGAGATAGGGAGACAAGTTGGAATGATAAGACAGAAGACAAGAAGAGACAAGAGCAGGAGATGGAATGATGACACAGGATGATGAGATGAGACAAGATGACAAGATGAGATGATATGAGATGATGAGATGAGATGACAATATGAGATGACGAGGTAGGACGGTGAGATGGATGATGGGATGGGACAATGAGACAGGATGATGAGATGGAGTGAAGAGAGGAGACAGGACAATGAGATGGAATGACGAGAAGAGATGTGATGATGAAGTAAGACAAGATGGGATGATGAGATGAGATGATGAAACAGGATGATGAGATGGAAGATGAGACGGGATGGCAGGCTGACATGGGATGATGAGATGAATCTATGAGATGAGAACACGAGATAAGAAGATGAGACAAGATGATGAGATGAGACAATAAGAAGAGACAGGGAGATGAGATGGGATGATGAGCAGGGACAACAAGATGTGATGACAACATGAGTCAAGATGATGAGATGAAATGATGAGAAGAGAAGATGAAATGATGAAATGACGAGACCAGATGGCGAGATGGGATGACAAGACGAGATGAGATGATGAGATGGGATAATGAGATGGGATGACGAGATGAGACAGAACAATGAGACAGAATGATGAAATGAGATGACACAATGAGACGAGACAAGATGAGATGATGAGATGAGATGATGAGAGGAGACAATGAGATGAGATGATGGGATGAGATTCTGAAATGAGAATATGACATGAGATGATGAGATGGGATGATGAGATGAACAAAGAGACAGGATGACGAGATGTGATGATGAGATGGAATGATGAGACAAGACAGGACAATGAGACAGAATGAAGAGATGAGATGAGACGATGAATCAAGACATGATGCGATGATGAGATGAGATTATGCAACAGGACAATAAGTTGAGATGAAGAGATGTGATGATGAAATGATGTGACAATGAGACAAGATGAGGGATGAGACATGGAGACAAGATGGGAAGATGAGATGTGAGGAAGAGATGAGAAGAGAAGAGATGGAATGATGAGAGGACATGATGAGATGAAGCGAGATGATGAGACGAGATGAGATGAAGATATGAAGTGATCTAATGATGAAATGAGACAACGAGATGAGACGACAACATGAGATGATGAGATGGGATGATGAGATGGAGGATGAGAAAGGATGAAGAGATGGGATGATGAGATAGGATGATGAGACAAGATGGGACAACAAGACAGAATGATGAGATGAGATGAGATAACAAGATGACATAAGATGAGATGATGAGATGAGATGATGCGACGGGATGATGAGATGAGATGATGAGATGGGATGATAAAGTGACGAGACAATGAGACCAAACAGAAGGATGAGACATGGAGATGAGATGTGAAGATGAGACGGGACCACAAAATGAAATGACAAAACGAGATGGGATGATGAGAGCAGACTAAGAGATGAAGTGAGATGATGAGATGAGATGACAAGACGAGATTATGAGATGAGATGATGACATGAGGTGATGAGACGGGATGATGAGACAGATTATGTGACAGGATGATGAGATGGGATGATGAGACTCGATGATGAGACGAGATGGAACAATGAGACAGAATGACGAGATGAGATGAGATGATGAGATGATACAAGATGAGAGATGAGATGAGATGATGAGAAAGGATGATGAAAAGAGATGGCGAGATTGGATGATGAGAGGAGATGATGAGAAGAAGTGGGAAGATGAGACGAGATGAGATGATGAGATGAAGAGATGAGATGATGAGACAAGACTACGAGATGAGACAACAACATGAGATGATAAGTCAGGATGATGAGACAGATGATGAGATGGGATGAGGAGATGGGATGATGAGACAAGATGATGCGACAAGATGGGACAATGGGACAGAATGACAAGATGAGGTGAGACAACGAGATGAGACAAGATGAGATGATGAGCTTAAGTGATGAGATGGGACAATGAGAGGAGATGAAGAGATGGGACGATGAAATAAGGAGACAATGAGACAAGATGGTGGGATGAGACATGGAGAAGGGACAGGAAGATGAGACTTGATGAAGAGATGAGAAGAGACAACGAGATGGGATCATGAGAGGACACAACAAGATGAAGTGATATGATGAGACGGGATAAGATGAAGAGACAAAGAGATGGGATGATGAGATGAGACAAGAAAATGAGATGATGACCTTAGATGATGAGACGGGATGATGAGAGGGAGGATCAGCTGGGATGACAAGATGGGATGATTAGTTGGGAAGACCAGACGAGATTGGACAATGAGACAGAATGATGAGATGGCATGCAATGATGATATAACATAAGATGAGATGATGTGATGAGACGATGCCACAGGATGATGAGCTGAGATGACAAGATGGAAAGATAAATTGATGAGACAATGAGACCAGACAGTGGAATGAGACATGGAGATGAGACAGGAGATGAGACAGGACCACAAAATGAGATGACACAATGAGATGGGATGATGAGAGGAGAGGACGAGATGAAATGAGACAATGACACAAGATGAGCAATGAGATGATGAGATGAGATGACGAGAAAAGACTATGAGATGAGACAATGACATGAGATGATGAGAGGGGATGATGAGACAGACGATGAGATGGGATGACAAGATGGGATGATGAGAAGGGATGACGAGATGAGACAGGACAAGGGGACAGAATGACAAGATGAGATGAGATGATGAGATGAGACAAGATGAGATGATGAGATGAGATGATGAGATGGGATGGCGAGATGAGATGATGAGATGCATTGATGAAATGAGACAAAAAGAAAAGATGGTAACATGAGACACGGAGATGAGATGGAAGGAAGAGATGGAATGATGATATGAGATGAGACATGAGATGCGATTAGGAGAGGAGACAAAGAGATAAAGCAAGATTATGAGATGAGATCAAATGACGAGATGATGAGATGAGATGAAGAGACAAGACTGTGAGATGAGACGAAGACATTAGATGATGAGACAGGATGATGAATCAGACAATGAGATGGGATCATGAGATGGGATGATGAGATGGAATGATGAGATGGGACAATGAGACAGAATGACGAGATGAGATGAGGTGATGAGATGAGACAAGAAGAGATGATGAGATGAGGATATGGGAAGACGAGATGTGATGACGAGATGGGATGGTGAAATGAGAAGAAAGTGAGACCTGATGGTGGAATGAGACATGGACACGGGATGGGAAGATGAGACAGGACGATGAGATGAGATGAGACAATGACATGGGATGATGGTAGGAGACGATGACATGAAGCTAGATGATGGGATGAGATGAGATGATAAGATGATGAGATGAGATAATGAGACAAGATTATGAGATAAGAGGAGACAATGAGATGGGATGATAAGAGGAGATGATGAGATGAAGCAAGACGATGAGATGAGAAGAGATGCAAGATGAAGAGATGTGATGACGAGGAGAGGCTAACAGGTGAGACAATGACATGAGATGATGAGAGACAATGATGAGATGAGATGGGACAATGAGATAGAATGACAAGATGAGATGACACAATGAGATGAGACAAGAAAGATGATGAGATGAGACGATGAGACAGGATGAGGAGATGAGATGATGAGACAGGATGATGAAATGACAAGACAATGAGACTAGACAGTGGGATGAGACATGGAGACGAGAAAGGAAGATGAGATTGGATGATGAGATGAGATGTAATGAAGAGATGGGATGATGAGAGGAGATGACGAGATGAAGTGAGATGATGAGACAAGATGAGGTGATGAGATGATGAGATGAGATGACGAGATGAGACTATGAGATGAGACTATGACATGAGATGATGAGGTGGGATGACGAGATGGACGACAAGATGGGATGATGAGATGGGATGATGAGATGAGATGGGACAATGAAACAGAATGATGAGATGACATGAGATGACAAGATTAGACAAGATGAAATGATGAGATGAGATGATGAAACAGGATGATGAAAGGAGATGATGAGAAAGGATGATGAAATGATGAGACAATGAGACAAGATGGTTGGATGAGATGCAGAGAGAGATGGGAAGACAAGACGTGACAATGTGATGAGATGAGACAAAGAGATGAGAGATGAAAGGAGAGGATGAGATGAAGTCAGATGATGTGATGAGATAAGATGATGAGAAGAGACTACGAGATGAGATGATGACATGAGATAATGAGACAGGATGACAAGACAGAAGATGAGATGGGGTGACGAAATGGGATGATAAGATGGGATGATGAGACGAGATGGGACAATGAGACAGAATGACGAGATGAGATGAGACTATGAGATGAGACAAAATGAGACAATGAGATGGGATGATAAGATGAGATGATAATATGGGATGATGAAATGATGAGACAATGACACAAGACAGTGGGATGTGACATGGAGATGAGACAGGAAGACGAGATGGGACTAAAATAAGAGACCAGATGATGAGATGAGATGATGAGAGGAGATGACAGGGTGAAGCGAGATGATGAGACGTGATGAGATGATGAGAGGAGACAATGAGATGAGACAATAACATGAGATAATGAGACTGGATGACGAGATGGATGAAGAGACGGGATGATGAGATGGCATGATGAGATGTGATGGTGAGACAAAATGTGACAACAAGACAGAAAGACGAGATGAGAAGGGATGATGAGATGAGACAAGAGGAGAAAATGAAATGAAATGATGGGGCGGGATTATGAGATGAGATGACAACATGGGACAAGGAAATGACGAGATAATGAGACAAAACTATGGGATGAGACATGTAGATGAGATGGGAAGATGAGACAGGAAGGGGAGACAGGACGATGAGATGAGATGAGACAATGAGATGGGATGATGAGAGGAGACAACAAGATGAAGTGAGATGATGAGACGAGATGAGATGACGAGATGATGAGATGAGAGGATGAGACGAGACTATGAGATGAGACGACGACATAAGATATGAGATGGAATAAAGAGATGGATGAAGGGAAGAGATGACAAGATGGGATGATGAAACGGGATGATGAGACGAGATGGAATGATGAGACAGAATGATGAGACAAGATGGGAAAACAAGACAGAATGACTAGATGAGATGAGATGATGTGATGTGACAAGATGAGAAGATGAGATGAGATGATGAGATTGTATGATGAAATGAGATGATGAGATGGGATGATGAAATGACAAGACAATGAGACAAGATGGTAGGAGGAGACATGGAGATGAGACGGGAAGATGAAACGAGACTGAGATGAGATGAGATGACAAGATGGGATAATGAAAAGAGGCAACGAGATAAAGTGAGATGATGAAACAAGATGAGATGACGAGACAATGAGATAAGATGATGAGATGAGACTATGAGATGAGTTGATGACAAGAGATGATCAGACGGGAAGATGAGACAGAACCACGAGATGAGATGAGATGATGGGATGAGATGAGACAATGAGATGGGATGATGAGAAGAGATGGCAAAATGTAGCAAAACAATGAGACGAGATGAGATGATGAAATGACCGGATGTGATGAGGAGACAAGACTACAAGATGAGATGATGACATGAGATGATGAGACAGGATGATGAGACCGACAATGAAACAGGATGATGAAATGGGATGATGAGACGGGATGATGAGATGAGAAGTGACAACGAGACAGAATGACCAGATGTGTTGAGAAGACGAGATGGGAGGATGAGATGGGATGACGATATGTGATGATGAAATGACAAGAAAATGAGGCAAGATGGTGGGATGAGGCATGGAGACGACATGGGAAGACAAGACGGGATGATGTGCTGAGATGAGACGATGAGATAGGATGATGAGAGGAGGTGACGAGATGAAGTGAGATGATGAGATGAGATGAATGATGAGATGATGACATGATGAGATGGGATGATGAAATGGCAAGACAATAGACGAGACGGTCGGATGAGACATGGAAATGAGATGGGAAGATGAGACAGGACAATGAGATCAAATGAGACGATGAGATGGGATGCTTAGAGGAGATGACAAGATGAAACGAGATGATGAGATGAGATGACAAGATGAGACTGTGACATGAGACGATGACATGAGATGGTGAGACAGGTTGATGAGGTGGGATGATGAGATGAGATGACAATTTGGGACAATGAAATGATGAGACAATGAGACAAGAGGGTGGTATGAGATATGGAGATGAGACGGGAAGATGAGACGGGAAAATGAAATGTGATGACAAGATGAGATGAGCAACAAGATGGAAAGATAAGAGGAGATGATGAGATGAAGTGAGACAATGAGACGAGATGAAATGATGATATGATGAGATGAGATGAGACGAGACTATGAGATGAGACAATGACATGAGATGATGAGACAGGATGATGAGATGGATGATGAGATGGGATGATGAGATGAGATGATGTGATGGGACAATGAAATGATGAGACAATGAGACAAGACTGTGGGATGAGACATGGAGATGAGATGGGAGGATGAGAAGGGATGACGAGATGAGACAAGATGACAAGATGGTATGATGAGAGGAGGTGATGAGACGAATCAAGATGTTGAGACTAGATGAGATAACAAGATGATGAGATGAGATGATGAGACGAGACTATGAGAGGAGACAACAACATGAGATGGTGAGACGGGATGACTAGAAGGAAGAAGAGACATGATGAGAGATGGGATGATGAGATGGGATGAAGACATGAGATGGGACAATGAGAAAGAATGACGATATGAGATGAGATGACGACATGAGACAAGATGAGATGATGAAATGAGAAGTTGAGATGGTATGATGAGATGAGATGATGAGATGGGACTATGAAATGACCTGACAATGAGATAAGAAAGTGGGATGAGACACGGAGACAAGGCAGGTAGATGAGATGGGATGATGAGATGAAACGAAATGACGAGATGGTAGGATGAGAATAGAAGACGAGATGAAGCAAGACAATGAGATGAGATGAGATGATTAGATGGTGAGATGTGATGATGAGACAAGACTATGAGATGAGATGATGACATGTGTTGCTGAGAAGGGATAATGACATGAGATTGGACAAAGAGATATAATGATGAGTTGTGATGTGATGACGAGTGGAGACATGATGAGAGGATGACATGAGATGATGAGATGGGGCGATGAGATGAGATGACAAGACGGGAAAATGAAATGACTAGACAATGAGACAAGACGGTGGGATGGGACATGGAGATGAGACACGAAGATGAGACAGGATGTGGAGATGAGATGAGACGATGAGATGGGATGATGAGAGGAGACGACAAGATGAAACAAGACAATGAGACGAGATGAGATAATGAGATGATGAGATGAGATGAGATGATTAGATGAGACTACAAGATGAGACGATGACTTGAGGTGATCAGATGGGATGACGAAATGGATGATGAGATAGGAAGATGAGATGGGATTATCAGACGGGAGGACGAGATGAGATGGGACAATGAGATAGATTGGTGAGAAGAGATGATACGACAAGATGAGACAAGATGAGACGTTAGATGAGACAATGAGAAGGAACTATGAGATGAGATGAGAAGTTTGGATGATGAAATGATGAGACAATGACACAAGATTGTGGGATGAGACATGGAGATGAGATGGTAAGATGAGAAAGGATGACAAGATGTCGAGATGGGTTGATGAGAAGGGATGATGAAATTAAGCGAGATATTGAGATGAGATGAGATGATGAGATGACAAGATGAGATTATGAGATGAGACAATGAGATGGGTTGATGACATGTGATGATGAGACAAGGGGATGAGGCAGATGATGAGACACAACAATGAGATGTGATGATGAGACAAGATGACGAGATGAGATGGGACAAGACAGAATGGTGAGATGAAATGAGATGGAGAGATGAGATAAGATGAGACGATGAGATTAAACAATGAGATGAGATGATGAGATGGGATGATTAAATGACGAGACAATTAGACAAGATGGTGGGATGAGACATGGAGAGGAGAAGAAAAACGAGATGGGATATTGAGATGAGACTAGACCACAATATGGGATGATGAGAGAAGATGATGAGATGAAGCAAGACAAGAAGAGATGATGAGATGACAAGATGAGATGATGACATGAGATGATTATATTGGATAATGAGACAGATGATGAGAAGGGATAACTAGATGGGACAACAAGATGAGAAGAGATAACAAGATGGGATGATGACAGACGATGAGATGGAATGCCAAGATGGAATGATGAGACGTTATGCTGAGACAAGATGAGACAACCCGACAGAATGTCGAGATTAGATGAGAGGATGAGATGAGAAAGATGAGATGATGAGAGGAGACAATGAGGCAGGACGATGAGATGGGATGAGATGATGAGATGGGATGATGAGAAAAGATGATGAGATGAAGCAAGACGATGAGAAGAGATGAGCTGTTGAGACGATGAGATGGAGTCGGGACTACGAGATGAGACAACAACTTGAGGTGATGAGACGGGATGACAAGATGGACAATGAGATGGGAAGACGAGATGGGATGATAAGACAATGAGACCACAATATGGGATGATGAGAGATGATGAGTTGAAGTGAGACGATGAGAAGAGATGGTGAAACAAGATGATGAGAGGAGATGATGACATGAGATGATTAGATTGGATGATGAGACGGACATGAGATGGCATAACGAGATGGGAAACAAGATGAGATGAGATGATGAGATGGGATGATGAGAGAAGACAATGAGATGAAGTGAGATGGTGAGATGAGATGAGATGAAGAGACAAGGAGATGAGATGGCGAGATGAGACTACAAGGTGAGACGATGACATGAGTAGACCAGACAGGATGACAAGATGGATGAAGAGATGGGAAGATGAGAAGGCATGATAAGATGAAATGATGAGATGGAAGATGAGGCAGGATGACTTGATGGGATAATGAGACGGGATGCTGGGACGAGAAAAGACAATGAGACAGAAGGATGAGATGAGGTTAGATAATGAGACGAGATTATGAAATGAGATGATGATATAAAATGATGAGACAGGATGATGAGACAAACAATGAGACGTGATGACAAGATGGGATCATGAGGCAGGATGACAAGATTAGATGGGACAATGAAATGAGATAATGAGAGGAGACGATGAGATGAAGCGAGATGATGAGATGAGATGAGATGACAAGATGATGAGAAGAGATGATGAGACAAGACTACGAGATGAGATGATGACATGAGATGATGAGATGGGATGACAAGATGGACGATGAGATGGGATAACAAGATGGGACAACAAGATTAGATGAGGTGACGAGATGGGATGATGAGAGAAGACAATGAGATGAAGCAAGATGGTGAGACAAGATGAGATTACGAGACAATGAGATGAGATGATGAGACGAGACTATGAGGTCGATTATGATATGAGATGATGAGACTGATGATGAGATGGACAACAAGACAGGATGATGACATGGTATAATGAGATGGGATGCCGAGATGAGACAGGGCAACAAGACAGAATGACGAGATCAGATGAGAGGATGGGACGAGACAAGATGAAACGATGAGATGAGACGATGAGAAGGGATGATGAGATGAGATGAGACAATGAGATGGGATGAAGAGACGTGATGACAAGATGAAGTGAGACGATGAGACGAGATGAGATGACAAGACAATGACATGAGACTAGGAAATGAGACAACAGCATGAGATGATACAGGATGACAAGATGGAAGATGAGACTGGATGATGAGACAGGATGATGAGACAAGATGGGACAATGAGACAGAATGAAGAGATGAGATGAGATGATGAGACAAGACAAGATGAGATGATCAGAATGGACAATGAGTTGGGACGATGAGATGAGATGAAGAGATGGTATGATGAAATGATGAGAAAATGAGACAGGCAGTGGAACAAGACACGGCGATGAGATGGAAAGATGAGATGGGACGATGAGATGAGATGAGATGACGAGATGGGATGGTGAGAGAAGATGAGTTGAAGTGAGATGATGATATGAGATGAAATGATGAGATGATGAGATGAGATGACAAGACAAGATGGGACAATGACACAGAATGACGAGATGAGATGAGACGATGAGATGAGACAAGATGAGATGATGAGATGGGATGAAGAGACAGGATGATGAGATGAGATGATGAAATGGGATGATGAAATGAAGAGACAATGAGACAAGATGGTGGGATGAGACATGGAGAAGAGATGGGAAGATGAATGGGATGATGAAATGAAAGGAGATGATGAAAGGTGATTCTGAGAGGAGATGACGATATGAAGCGAAAAGATGAGACGAGATGAGATGATGAGACGATTTGTTGAGATGACGAGAATAGACAAAGAGATGAGATGACAACATGAGATGATGAGGTGAGATGAGAAGATGGGATGATGAGACCTGATGACGAGACAAGACTGGACAATGAGACAGAGTGATGAGATGTGATGATGAGACGAGACAAGTTGAGGCAATGAGATGTGATGATGAGACAGGATGATGAGATGAGATGGTGAGATGGTAAGATAAAATGATGAGAAAATGAGACAGCACGGTGGGATGAGTCGTGGAGATGAGATAGGAAGATGAGATGGGACAATAAAATGATGAGGCAATGAGACAAGTTGGTGGGATGAGACATGGAGTCAAGAGAGGAAGATGAGATGGGACAAAGAGATTAGATGAGAAGATGAGATAGGATGATGAGAGGAGATGATGAGATGAAGCGAGACAATGATACTAGATGAGATGATGAGATGAGATGAGATAATGATACAAGACAACGAGATGGGATGATGACATGAGAGACTGTGATGGGATGACAAGACAGACAATGAAACAGGATGACGAGATGGGATGATGAGATGGGATGATGAGACGAGATGGGAAATAGAGGTAGAATGACGAGATGAGATGAGATGATGAGACAAGACAAGATGAGATGATGAGATGCAATGATGAGATGGGATGGTGAGATGAAATAATGAGATGTGACAATGAAATGATGAGTAAATGAGACAAGATGGTGGGATGAGGCATGGAGAAGAGAAGGGAAGATGAGACAGGATGATGACATGAGATAAGACAATGAGATGTGATGATGAGCGGCAACAATAGGAGGAAGCAAGACAATGAGATGAGATGAGAAGATGAGACGAGATGAGATGATGAGAAGAGACGACGAGATGAGACAATGACTTGAGATGATGTTACAGGATGACATGACAGACAATGAGATGGGATGATGAGACAGGATGACAAGACGGGAAGATGAGACCAGACGGGACAATGAAACATAACGTTGAGATGAGACAATGAGATGAGACAAGATGAGATGTGTCAATGAGAGGGTATGAGAAGAGGAGATAATGAGATGGGAAGATGAAATAATGAGACAATGAGACAAGATGGTGAGAGGAGACATGGAGTGAGACAGGAAATGAGATGGGATAATGAGATGATATGGGAGGAGGAGATAGGATGATGAGAGGAGATGAAGAGCTGAAGTGAGATGATGAGAGGAGATGAGATGGTGAGACAATGAGGTGAGATGAGAAAGCAACATGAGATGATGAGACAGGATGACAAGACAGATGATGAGACAGGATGAGGAGATGGGGTGATGAGACAGGATGATAAGATGAGATGGGATAATGAGACAGAATGACAAGAAGAAGGGAGACAAAAAGATGTGACAAGATGAGATGATAAGATGAAATGATGAGACGGGATGATTAGATGAGATGACAAGATGGGATGATGAAATGATGAAACAATGAGACAAGAAGGTGGGATGAGACATGCAGACGAGACTGCAAGATGAGATGGGATGATGGATGAGACGAGAGGACGAGATGTGATGATGAGATGATACACCAAGTTGAAGTGAGATGATGAGATGAGATGACGAGATGTGACTACAAGATGAGACAATGACATGAGATGATGAGACGGGATGATGAGACGGACAATGAGATAGGATGACGAGATGGGATGATGAGATGGGGTGACGAGATGAGATGGGAAAATGAGACAGAATGACAAGATGAGATGAGATGATGAGATGAAACAAGATGAGAGGATGAGATGAGATGATGAGACAGGACGATGAGATGATGATATGGGACGATGAAATATATTCAATGAGACAAGATGGTGGGATGAGACAAGGATGCAAGATGGGAAGATGAGATTGGACGATGAGATGGGATGAGACAACGAGATGGGATGAAGAGAGGAGACAACAAGATGAAGCGAGAAGATGAGATGAGATAAGATGATGAGATGATGAGATGTGATGATGAGACGAGATGACGAGATTAGATGATGACATGAGATGATGAAACAGGATGATGAGATGGATGATGAGACAGGATGATGAGATGGATGATGAGACAGGATGATGAGATGGGATGATGAGATGGGATGAAAAGACGGGATGGGAAAGTGAGACAGAATGACAAGATGAGATGAGGCGATGAGTCGAGACAAGAAGAGATGATGAGATGAGATGATGAGATGGGACAATGAAATGAGATGATGAGAAGGGAGGTTAAATGAGGAGACATTGAGACAAAATGGTGGGATAAGACATGGACATAAGGCAGGATGACGAGACGTGATGACGAGATGAGATGGGATGACAATATGGGATCAGGAGGGAAGACGACAAGATGAAGAAAGGTGATGAGACAACATGAGATGATGAGACGATGAAATGATATGATGAGATGAGACAACAAGATGAGTCGAAGACATGAGATGATGAGAGGTGATAACAAGATGGACATTGAGACGGGATGACAAGATGGGATGATGAGAGGAGATGAAGAGATGAAGCGAGAAAATGAGACGAGATGAAATGATGAAATGAGGTGATGAGATGAGATGATGAGACGGGTTGATAAGATGGATGATGAGATGGGATGATGAGATGGGATGATGAGATGGTATGACGAGACAAGACAATACAATGAGACAAAATGAAGAGATGAGATGAGATGACAAGACCAGACAAGATGCGACGATGAGATGAGATGATGAGACAGGACGAATAGATGAGATGACAAGATGGGATGTTGAAATGATGAGAAAATGAGACAAGACGGGGATGAGTCATGAAGTTGAGATTGGATGATGAGATGAGACGAGAAAATGAGATGGGATGATGAAAGGAGATGAGATGAAACGAGACGAGATGAGATGACAAGATGATGAGATGAAATGACGAGATGAGACAAGGTGAAAAGACGATGACATGAAATGATGAGATGTGATGATAAGATGGACAATGAGATGGAATGATGAGATGGGATGATGAGACAGTATAACGAGATGAGATGGGACAATGAGACAGAATGACGAGATGAGATGAGATGATGAGAAAAGAAAAAATGAGACAATGAGATGAGACTATCAGACGGGATGATGAGATGAGATGAAGAAATGGGATGAGGAAATGACAAGAAAATGAGACAAGAAAGTGGGATGAAGCATGGAGATGAGACGTTAAGATGAGACAGGAAGAGACGACAAGATGGGATGATGAGAGGAAATGGCGAGATGAAGCGAGATTAAGATATGAGATGAGATGATGAGATGAGACAATGAGATGTGACAATGACATGAGATGATGAGACAGGATGATGAGACAAATGAAGAGATGGGATGATGAGATTGGATGATGTGACAGGATGATGATATGAGATGGGGAAACGAGATAGAATGATGAGATGAGATGAGATGACAAGACGAGAATGGTGAGATGATGAGATGAGATGATGGGACCGAATGATGAGATTAGAAGACAAGTTGGGACAATGCAAAGAAGAGACAATGAGACAATATGGTGGGATGGGACATGGAGACGAGATTGGAAGATGAGACGTAATGATGAGATGGCATGATGAGATAGGATGACGAGATGATGCAGGACATTGAGACAGAATGACAAGATGAAATGAGGTGATGAGATGAGACAAGAGAAGTCAATGAGATGAGATGATGAGACAGGACATTGAGATGAGATGATGAGATGGGATGATGAAATGATGAGGCAATGAGACAAGATGGTGGGATGAGTCATGGAGATGAGATGGATGACAAGATGAGAAGAGAAAATGAGATGGGATGATGAGATGAGATGATGAGATGGGACAATAAATGACATGACAATGAGACACGATGGTGGGATGAGACATGGAGATGAGACGGGAAGGCCAGACGTGATGACAAGCTCAGACAAGATGAGGAGATGGAATGATGAAAGGAGATGACGAGATGAAGCGAGACGATGAGACGAGATGAGATGATGAGAGGATGGGATGAGATGATGAGTCGAGATGACGAGATGAGATGATGAGATGGGATGTTGAGATGGATGATGAGATGGGATGACAAGATGGGATGATGAGATGGGATGAAGAGGTGAGATGGGACAATGAGACAGAATGATGAGTTGAGATGAGATGATGAGATGAGCCAAGATGAGACAATGAGATGGGATGATGAGGTGGGACAATGAGATGAGATGATGAGGTGGGGAGAAGAAATGAAGAGATAAAGAAAAAAGACCATGGAATGAGACTTGGAGACGACATGGGAAGACAAGACGGGAGGACAAGATGGAACAAGATGATGAGATGGGATGATGTGGGGAGACAACGAGATGAAGCGAGATGATGAGATGAGATGAGATGACAAGGTGATGAGATGAAATGACGAGATGAGACAACAACATGTGATGATGACATGAGATGATGTAATGAGATGAGGAGACAGATGATTAGATGGGGTGATGAGATGTGATGATGAGACAGAATGAGGATATGAGATGGGTAAATGAGACAGAATGACAAAATGAGTTGAGACGATGAAATGAGATGATGAGTCAGGATGAAGAGATGAGATGGGATGGATCAGAAAGACGAGATGAGATGAGATGATGAGACAAGAAAAGATGAGAGAAGGAGCTGAGAAGATGAGATGGGATGATGAGATGAGATGATGAGATGGGACAAAGGAATGAGGAGACACTGACAGAAGACTTTGGCATATAACATGGTGACGAGACAGAAAGATGAGATGGGATGACGAGATGAGACAAGATGATGAGATGGGATGAGATGATGAGACGATGAGATGAGATGACGAGATGAGATGACAAGATAAGATGATGAGATGGGATGATGAGATGGGATAAAGAGATGGGATGATTAGATGAGATGGGACAATGAGACAGAATGAAGAGATGAGATGAGATGATGAGATGGGATGAGGAGATGAGATAATGAGATGGTAGGATGAAATGATGAGAAAAAAAGACAAGATTGTGGTATGAAACACAGAGACAGGATTGGAAAATGAAATGGCATGATGAAATGAGACAAGATGACAAGATGGGATGATGAGAGGAGACAACAAAATGAAGTGGGGTGATAAGATGAGATGAGATGACGTTATGATGAGATGAAATGATGAGACGAGATGACGAGATGAGATGACAACATGAGCTGATGAGATGGGATGATGAGATGGACGATGAGACAGAATGATGAGATGGTATGATGAGATGGGATGAGGAGATGAGATGGGTAAACGAGAGAGAAAGACGAGATGAGATGAGACGATGGGATGAGAGAATGAGACTGTATGATGAGAAGAGATGATGAGATGAGATGACGAGTTGAGACAATGACATGAGATGATGAGATGGGATAATGAGACAAGATGGGACAACAAGACAGAATGACGAAATGAGATGAAATCATGAGATGAGATAAAATGAGATAATAAGATGAGACAATGAGATCGGAAGATGTGATAAGATTATGAGATGGGGTGATGAAATGATTAGACAACAATACAAGATGGTGGGATGAGACAAGCAGACGAGATGGGAAGGTGAGATGGGATGACGAGATGAGATGAGATGACGAGTGGGATGATCAGAGGAGGTGACAAGATGAAGCAAGATGATGAGGCGAGATTAGAAGATGAGATATGAGATGAGATGAGATGGGATTACAAGATGGGTTGATGAGATAGGATGATGATGCAGGACGGGACAATGATACAGAATGATGAGATGAGATGAGATGACGAGGTGAGAGAAGTTGAGATGGTGAGATGAGTCGATGAGATGGGATGATGAGGTGAGATGATGAGATGGAATGATGAAATGATAGGACAATGAGACTTGACAGTGAGATGTGACATGGAGATGAAACAAGAAGACATGAAGGGATGATGAAATGATACGAGATGAACAGATGGGATGTTGAGTGGAGACGATGAGATAAACAAGATGATAAGATGTGTTGAGATGATGAGACGATGAGATGAGATGACAAGAAGAGACTTCAAGAATAGATGACAATATGAGATGATGAGACGGGATGATGAGGTGTACAGTGAGACAGAATGACAAGATGGGATGTTGAGAAGGAATGACGAGATGAGATGGGAAAACGCGACAACATGGCGAGATGAGAGGAGATGACATGACGAGGAAAGATGAGATGATGAGACAAGACAATGAGTTGGGACATTGAGATGAGATGACAAGATGGGATGATGAAATGATGACACAATGAGACAAGACGGTGGGATGAGACATGGAGATGAGACAGGTAGATGAGATGGGACTACGAGATGAGACGAGGTGATGAGATGTCATGATGAGAGGAGATGACTAGATGAAGCGAGATGATGAGTGGAGATTAGATGATGAGATGATGAGATGAGATGATGACAAGAGATGAAAACATGAGTAGATGAGACGGGATGAGCAGACAGACGATGAGACAGATGACAAGATTGGATGATGAGATGGGTTGACAAGACAAGACCGTACAATGAGACACAATGACGAGATGAGATGAGGTGATGTGACAAGACAAGATGAGACAATGAGATGAGTCAATGAGATGGGACAATGAGATGAGATGATAAGTTGGGATGAAAAAATGATTACAAAATTAGATAAGATGGTGGGATGAGATCTGGAGATGAGACCGGAAGATGGGTTGGAATAATGTGATGAGACAACACAAGAAGGGGGTATAATGAGAGGAGATGATGAGATGAAGTGAGATGATGAGACAAAATGAGATGATTAGACAATGAGATGAGATGATGAGATGAGATGATGAGATGAGACGAAAAGATGAGATGATGAGATGGGATGATGTGATGGGATGATGAGATGGGAAGACGATTGGGATGATGAGAGCAGATGACGAGTTGAAGCAAGACAATGAGACAAGATGAGATGACGAGACGATGAGATGAGATGATGAGATGAGATGATGAGAATGATGACATGAGATGATGAGACAGGATGACAAAATGAACGATGAGACAGGATGAAAAAATGGGATGTTGAGAAGTGATGATGAGACAAGACGGGGCAATGTGACAGAATGACGAGATGAGATGAGATGATGATTCGAGACAAGATGAGAGGATGAGATGATACAAAGGGACGGGACGATGAGATGAGATGAGATGATGAGATGGGACGATGAAATGAGGACACAATGAGATGAGATGGTGGGATGAGAAATGGAGATGAGACGAAAGACGAGATGGGATGACGAGATGAGACGAGACAATGAGATGGGATGATGAGAGGAGGTGATGAGATGAAGCAAGTCGATGAGATGAGAAGAGATGACAAGAGGATGAGATAAGAAGACAAGATGAGAATATGAGATGAGGTGACAACATGAGATGATGAGATGGGATGACAAGATGGACAATGGGATGGGATGACGAGATGGGATGATGAGACAGGATGATTAGACAAGAGGGGAAAACGAGACTGAATGATGAGATGAGATGAGATGATGAGATGAGACAAGACGAGATGATGAGATGAGATGATGAGAAGGGACGATGAGATGAGATGACCAGTTGGGATGATGTAATGACAAGAAAATGAGACCAGACAGTGGGATGAGACATGGAGACCCGAGGGTGAGATGAGAACAGACTTCAAGATAAAATGAGACATCAAACTGGGATGATAAGAGGAGATGATGAGATGAAACAAATGATGAGAGGAGATTAGATGATGAGTAGATGAGATGAGATGAGATGAGACTACGAGATGAGACAATGGTATGAGATGATGAGATGGAATGACGAGACGGATGATGAAATGGGATGATGAGATAGGATGATGAGATGGGATGACGAGACGAGATAGGACAATGAGACAGAATGACGAGATGTGATGAGATGACGAGATAAGGCATGATGAGAAGATGAGATGAGACAATGAAATGGGACAATGAGATGAGATGATGAGATGCGTCGATGAAATGACAAGACAATGAGAGAAGACTGTGGGATGAGACATGGAGATGTGATGGTAGGATGAGATGGAATGATGAGATGAGATGAGAGGATGAGAAGTTATGATGAGAGAAGACGGTGAGCTGAAGTGAGACTATGAGATGAGATGAGATGATGAGAGGATGAGATATGAAGATGAGATGAGACTGTGAGATGGGAAGACCACAGGAGATGATGAGGCGGGATGATCAGATGGGCGATGGGACAGGAAGATGAAGTGGGATGATGAGATAGGATGATGAGATGGAACAACGAGACAGAATGATGATTTGAGATGAGACGACGAGATGAGACAAGATGAAATGATGAGATTAAATGATGAGACGGGATGATGAGATGAGATGACAAGATGGGACAATGAAGTGACAAGACAATGAGACAAGATGGTGAGATGAAACATGAAGATGAACTGGGAACATGAGATGGGATGACGAGGTGAGATGAGATGACAACATGGGATGATGAGAGGAGATGACAAGATGAAGCGAGATGATGAGACAAGATGAGATGAGATGATGTGATGAGATGATGAGGCAAGACTATGAGGTGATTACATGAGATGATGACACAGAACAATGAGGTGAGTTGCCAAAAAGGGACAATGAAATGACAGACAATGAGACAAGACTGTGGGATCTGACATGAAGGCAAGACAGGAGGACTAGTTGGGATGATGAGATGAGACAAGATGAATAGATGGGATGATGAGAAGAGACGGGAGAAAGAGAAGAGATGGGAGGACAACAAGGGACAACATGTGAAGATGAGAGGAGATGATGAGATGAGATGATGGGATGGGATGACAAGATGAAACAATGATAAGAGATGACGAGATGACAAGACGAGATGAATTTATGAGACAACGAGATGAGACAATGAGATGAGATCAGATGATGAGACAGGACATTGAGATGAGACAAGATGATGTGAAGTGATGAGATGATATAATGAGATGAGATGACAAGATAAGATGATGAGATGGACAATGAGACAGGGTGATGAGATGAGATGGGACAATGAGATGAACTGACAAGATGATGAGATGATGAGATAAGTCAATGAATTGAGATGAAGCGATAGATAGGACAATGAGACAGGATGATGTGATAAGAAAGGAGGATGAGACAGGATAAAGAGCAAGATGGGACAATGAGATAGGATGGGATGTGATGATTGGAGGTTGAAATGAGATGAAGAGATGAGATTACGAGATGAGACGATGACATAAGATGACAAGATGGGATGACGAGAAAGATGAAGGGATGGGATGATGAGATGGGATGAAGAGATGGGATGATGAGATGAGATGGGATGAGACAAAATGACGAGATGAGATGAGACACTGACATGAGACAAGATGAGATGATGAGATGGTATGATGAGATGAGATGGCGTGATCTGAAGATGAAATGATGAGACAAGGAGACAAAACAGTGGGATGAGATGTGGAGACAAGACTTGAAGATGAGGAGGGTTGACGGGATGAGATGAGATGTTGAGTTCGTATGATGAGAGGAGATGACAAGATGAAGCGAGATGATGTGTCGAGATGAGATGATGAGATGATGAGATGAGATGAATTGACAAGACTATGTGATGAGATGAGACGATGAGATGGGATGATGAGAGGAGACATTGGGATGAAGTGGGACAATGAGTTGAGATGAGATGATGAGACGATGAGATGAGATGATCACATGAGAGTATGATATGAGATGATGAGATGGGATAACGAGATGGAACATAAGATGGCATGACAAGATGGGATGGTGTGATGGGAGAACGTGATGAGATGGGACAATGATACAGAATGACAAGATGAGATGAGATGACGAGATGAGAAAAGATGAGAGGATAACAAAAGTAACTTAGATGGGATGAAGAGATGCCATGACGAGATTTGACAATGAAATGATGAGACACTGAGACAAGATGGTGGGATGAGACATGGAGACAAGATGGGAAGACAAAACGGGATGGCGAGATGAGATGAGATGAGATGATGAAATAGGATGATGAGAGGAGACACCGAGATGAAGCGAGATAATGAGATGAGATGAGAAGATGAGATGATGAGATGACATGACTAGATGAGATGATGAGAGGAGATGATGAGAGAAGATGATGAGACGAGATGACAAGATGGACGATGAGACAGGATGTTGAGATGGGATGGGATGATGAGAAGGGATGACAAGACAAGTTGGGACATGGACACAGAATGACTGGATGAGATGAGACAATGAGACGAAACAAGAGGAAATGATGTGATGAGACAATGAGATGGGACTATGAGATGGGATGATGGGATGGGACAATGAAATGATGAGACAATGAGAAATGATGGTGGGATGAGACATAGAGACGAGACAGGAAGATGAGATGGGATGACAAGATGTAACAAGACGATGAGATGGGATGATGAGAAGAGATGCTGAGATGAATTGAGACGTTGAGATGAGATGAGATGACAAGATGATGAGCTGAGATGATGAGATGAGATGACGAGATGAGATGATGACATGAGATGATGAGATGGGATGAAGAGATAGATGATGAGGTGGGATGATGAGATGGGATGATGAGATGGGATGATGAGATGAGATGAGGAGATGAGACAATGACATGAGATGATGAGATGGGATGATGAGATGGACAATGAGATGAGATGAAGAGATCAGATGATGAGATGGGAGGACGAGACAAGATGAACAATGAAACAGAATGATGAGATGGGATAGGACAATGAGAAGGGATGGCGAGATGGAATGTTGAGATGAGATGATGAGACAGGATGAAGAGACAGATGATGAGACAGGATGACGGTTTGAGATGGGATGATGAGATGAAACTACAAGATGAGAAGACAAGATGAGATGACAAGATGAGATGATGAAACAAGACTGCAAGTTTTGACAGGGAGATGAGTTGGAATGATAAGCCAGGAGGAGGAGACAGGAAGATGAGATCAGATGAGATGTTGAGATGAAATGATGAGAAGAGATGGCAAGATGGTACAATGAGTCAGGATGATGAAATGAGATAAGATGATGTAATGAAATGACCAGAACCAAAGACGAGATGATGAGATGATAACAGGAGATGACGAGACGAGATGATGAGACAGGATGATGGGATGAGATGAGAGGACGAGATGGGATGATGAGATGGGATGAGAAGACAAGGGGAAGAGAAGGGACGAGATAATGAGAAGGGAAAATGAGATGAGATGAGATGAGATGATGAGATGGTACGTTGAGATGGGACAAGGAGAAGAAACGGGATGAAAAGACAGTGCAAGATGTGAGGACGAAATGAGACGACAATATGATATGATGAGATGGGATGACAAGATGAGTTGAGATGATGAGATGAAATGATAAGAAGGGATGATGTGATGATGAGATGAAATGATCTTATGAGATGATGAGACGAGATGATGTGTTGAGATGAGATGACTAGACAGGACGTTGAGATGAGATGAGACGACGAGATGTGCCGAGACGATATGAGATGAGACAATGAGATGAGATGACAAGACCAGATGATGAGATGGACAATGAGACAGAATGAGGAGGTGAGATGAGACAATGAGATGAAACAACAAGATGATGAGATGACTAGAAAAGCCAACAAGATGAGATGAAATGATGAGATGGGACAGTGAGAATGGATGATGTGATGAGATTCAAAGATGAGATGGGACAACTAGATGAGATGCGATGAGATGAGATGAGTCAATGAGATGAGATGACAAAACAGGATGATGGGATGAACAAAGTGACAGGATGACGAGATGAGATGGGTCTACAAGACAGGATGATTAGATAGGAGAACAATATGGGACAACGAGATGACAAGATGGGATGATGAGACTAGATGACATGATGAAATGAGTTGACAAGATCAAATGATGAGAAGAGACAATGAGATGATTAGATGAAATGACAAGATGGGATGTTGAGATGAGATGAGATGACAAGATGAAATGATGAGGATAGATGATGAGATGACGAGATGACACAACTTGATGAGATGATGAGAAGAGACGATGAGATGAGATGAGATGACAAGACGGGATGATGAGATGAGATGATACAATGTATGTGATGAGATGATATGATGAGACAAGACGATGAGATTAGATGATGAGACTGGATTATGAGACAAACAATCAGACAGGATGACAAGATGAGATGAGACAATGAGATGAAATGACGAGATGATGAGATGTTGAGATAAGATGACAAGATGAGATGAAGCAATGATATAGGGCAATGAGACGGGATGATGTGACGAGACAGGAAGATGAAATGGGACAACTAGATGAGATGAGATGACGAGATGGGAAGAGATTAGTCAACGAGATGTGATGCAAAACGGGATGATGAGATGAATGATGAGACAGGATGACCAGATCACATGGGTCAATGAGATGGGACGATGAGATGGGACAACAAGATGATGAGACGGGATGATGAGAGAAGATGATGAGATAAGATAATGAGACAGGATGACAAGATGAGATGAGATGATAAGATGAATTGATGAGAAGAAATTAAGAGATGGTGAGATGAGATGATGAGATGAGATGATGAGATGGGATGATGAGATGTGATGAGACGAGGAGATGTGATGAGATGATATGGTGTGACGAGATGACAAGATGAGATGATGAGACCGGATGATGAGATGGACAATGAGACAGGATGATAACAGATGAGACGATGAGATGAAACATCAAGATGATGAGATGATGAGATAAGATGAAGAGTTGAGATGACACGATAAGATGGGACAATGAGACTGGGTGATGTGACGGGACAGCAGGAGGAGATGGGACAACTAGATGAGATGAGACAATGAGATGGGATGAGATGAGTTGAAAGATGAGATGACAAAGCGGGATGACGAGATGAATGATGAAATGGGATGATGAGATGAGAAGGGTCAATGACACAGGATGATGAGATGGGACCATGAGATGGCACAATAAGATGGGATAATGGGATGGGATAACGAGATGATAAGATGGGATGAAGATGAGATTGCAAGATGAGATGAGATGACAAGATGAAATGACAAGATTAATGATGAGATGAAGAGATGAGACAACCTGATCAGATGAGGAGACAAGATGATGAGATGAGATGATGAGACAGGATGATGAGATGAGATGAGATGATGAGATGAAATGATGAGAAGAGATGATGAGATGACAAGACAAGACGACCTGATGAGATGACTTGATGAGAAGACAAGATGAGATGACAAGATGGGATGATAAGATGAGATGAGATGAGGAGAGGAAATGATGAGAAGGCATGATGAGATGATGAGATGAGATGACCTGATGGGAAAATGAGACAAGATGATGAGATGAGATGAGATGAGATGAGATGATGAGACAAGATGATGACATGAGACGAGCTGACGAGATGTGACAAGATGATATGTTGTGACGAGATGAGATGATATGACAAGACCTGATGATGAGACAGACAATGAGACGGGGTGAAGAGATGACATGGGATGATGAGACAGGATGATGAAATGTTTCATCATCACAGATGATGAGATGAGATGAGATGAAGAGATTAAACAACGAGATGAGATGACGAGTCGGGACTATGTGATGAGACTGGGTAATGAGATGGAATGATGAGACGAGATGGGACAATGATAAGGGATGATGAAATGGGAGAATGAGATGTGATAAGATGACAATATGAAATGACAAAAGGAGATGATGAGACAATGAGACAGGATGATGAGTTGAGACGAGAGGACGAGTTGAAATGATGAGAGGATGAAACGACAAGTCAAGATGATGAGATGAGAGGAGAAGATGAGATGAAATGACAAGATGGTGAGAGGATGAGATCAGACAACGAGATTAGATGAAACAATGGGATGGGACAATGAAACTGGATGATGTGATGAGACAGGAGGATGAGTTGGGGCAACAAGATGAGATGAGACAATGAGATGGGATGAGATGAGAGATGAGATGACATAACAAAATGGGATGATGAGATGAATGATGAGATGGGATGACGAGATGAGATGGGTCAATGAGACAGGATGATGAGTTTGGATGATAAGATGGGACGACGAGATGACAAGATGGGATGATGAGACAGGACAACAAGATGACGAGATGGGATGAGGAGATGAGATGACGTGATGAGCAAAGATGATGAGACAGGGGGATGAGGAGAGGCAAAAAGATGGGAAGATGAGAAGAGATGACATGAGGAGAAGGAACAATGATACAGGATGACGAGATGAGATGATGAGATGGGTTGATGAGACAGGATGCAGAGGTGAGACGAGATGATGAGATGGTACAATGAGACATGATGACGAGATGAGATGGGACAATGAGACAAGATGACAGGAGATGAGGTAATGAGATGAGGCAACAAGATGAGACAATGAGATGGGATGATGAGATGGATGATGAGAAGGGATGACAAGATGAGACGAGATGACAAGATGGGATGAAAAGATGAGATGGGATGAGAAGATGATGAGATCAGATGAGAAGAAGAGATGGATATCAAGACGGAAGACATGAAGGGATGACAAGATCAGATAGGAAGATAAGATGGGACAATGAGAGGAGATGAAATGAGAGGACAATGAGATGATGAGAAGTCAAGATAAGACAAGACGAGATGATGAGACAAGATGGTAGGATAAGACAGAGATGAGACAGGATGTCGAGATGGGATGACGAGATGAGAAGAGGTGATGAGATGGGATGATGAGAGAGGATGATGATATGAGATGAGACAATGAGACGAGATGAGATGATGAGATGACAAGAAGATATGATAAGATGTGAGGAGCTGACAAGATGGGACGATGAGATGGAATGATCAGATGAGATCACAGAATGAGATGGGACAATTAGATGAGATGAGAGGAAGAGATGATGAGATAAGAAAATGTGATAAGACAAGATGAAGGGGTGAGAAGTGATGAGATGGAATGATGAGATGGGATGACGAATGAGATAACGAGATGAAACAACGAGATGGAACAGTGATATGGGACGATGAGACAAGACAATCATTTGAGACAAGACAACAAGATGAAATGATGAGAAGATGAGACAGGATGGTGAGTTGAGATGACAAGATGAGATGAGATGACAAGACAGGGAGACAAGATAAAACCATGAGACAGAAAGATGAAAAGAGATATGATGAGGAGATAGAAGAGCAGGATGGGACAATGAGATGAGAAGAGATGATGAGACATGACAGGATGAGACCACAAGATGAGCTGATGACATGAAACAATGAGACAGGATGATGAGGCAGATGATGAGATGATGAGATGGAATGATGAAATGAGACAACGAGATAGGATGAGATGATGATAAGATATAAGATGAGACAACAAGATGAGAGGATGACGTGGGATGAAAAAATGAGATGGGTCAATGAGAGGAAACTATGAGATGAGACGACGAAATGAGGAGATGAGATGCTGAGACTAGACAATGAGACGAGACAGGGAGATGAGACATGATGATGAGATGGGAAAACGAGAAGTGTTGAGATGAGGATATGTCATGAAGAGACAAGACAATGAGATGAGATGAGAGGACGCGATGATGAGATGAGATGAGATGAGATGACAAGACGGGATGACAGGAAGAGACGAGATGATGAGATGAAAATACGAGAAGGGATGGTGAGACAATGAGATGACAAGATGAGATGATGAGATGAGAGAAAGATATGAGACTGCGAGTTGAGACATGGAGACAAGACGGGATGAGGAGATGGGAAGAAAAGATGAGACAGGATAACGAGATGGGATGACAAGATTAGATGAGATAATGATAGGAAATGATGAGACAAGATGAGGAGATGGGAAGTAGAGATGAGAAGGGACAATGAGTTGAGACGAGATGATGAGACATGAAGAAGGGACAAGAAGATGAGATGAGATTATGAGATGATGAGATGAGACAAGAAGAAAAGACGAGATGACGAGATGAGAAGAGATGAGATGATGATATGAGACTGTAAGATGAGACAGGGGAATAAGACAGGATGATGAGATGGGATGAAGAGATGGGATGGGACAATGAGATGGAATGATGACATGAGATGAGACGATGAGAGGAGACAAGATGGGGAGATGACATGAGATGATGAGACAGGATGAAGAGAGATGACGAGATGGGATCATGGGTTGAGATGGGACGATGAGATGAAACTAGGAGATGAGAAGATGAGATGACATGATGAGATGAGATGATGAAACGAAACAGCAAGATGTGACAGGGAGATGAAATGGGATAATAAGCCAGGACGATGAGACAGGATGATGAGATGAGATGAGATGTTGAGATGAAACGATGAGAATAGATGATGAGATGGGACAATGAGACAGGATGACGAAATGAGATGAGACGATGAGATGAAATACAAGAAGAGAACATGAATTGGAATGACATGATGAGACTGGATAGTGAGATGGGATGAGGAGATGAGATAGGACAATGAGAAGGGATGAAGGGTTGGGATGACAAAATGCAATGAGATGACAATATGAGATGACAAGAAGAGATGACAAGACAATGAGACAGGATGATGAGATGAAACGAGATGATGAGATAAAATGATGAGAGGACGAGATGACAAGACGAGATGATGAGATGAGATGAGATGATGAGACATGACAAGATGAGACCACAAGTGAGCTGACGACATGAAACAATGAGATTGGACAATGAGACTGGATGATGTGATGAAACAGAAGGATGAGATGGGATAACTAGATGAGATGAGATGACGAGAGGGAATGAGATGACTCAACAAGATGAGATGACAAAACAGGATGATGAGATGAATGACAAGACAGGAAAATGAGATGAGATGGGTCAACGAGATGGGATGATGAGAAGATGAGATGGGATGACAAGATGGGACAATGAGATGAGGAGATGGGAAGAGGAGATGAGATAATGAGATGAGCAAAAATGATAAGACAGGGAGATGAGATGAGACAAAAAGACGGGATGATGAGAAAACATAAGATGAAGAGATGGAACAATGAGACGGGATGACAAGATGAGACAAGATGACAAGATGAGATGAGAAGAGAAGACAATATGGGACAATGACATGAGATGATGAGATGGGATGAGGAGACGGTCGATGAGATGGGATGATGAAATGAGAAAGGATAATGAGATGGAATGAGGAGAAGAAATGGGATGATGAAATGAGACAAGATGAGAGGATGAGATGAGATGAAGAGAAAGGACAAGGAGAGGACAAGATGGGATGATGAGATGGGACAGTGAGACAATGATATATGATGAGGAGACAAGATGTCAAGATGAGCCCAGATGACGAGACAGGGAGATGAGATGAGACAAAAAGATAGGAAGATGAGAGGAGACATGTTGAGGAGTTGGAAGAATGAGATGAGACAAGATGATGAGACGAGATGAGATGAGATGAGAGATGAGACGATGACCAGAGATGAGGAGATGGGATGAGGAGATGGACGATATTATGGGACAACAAGATGAGAAGATGAGAAGAAATGATGACATGAAGTGAGATGATGAGATGAAATGAGATGATGAGATGATGAGATGAGAAGACGAGATAAGATTATGAGATTAGATGATGACATGAGATAATGAGATGGGATGATGAGATGAACAATGAGACGGGATGTCGAGATCGGATGATGAGATGGGATGATGAGATGGGACAATGAGACAGAATGACGAGATGAGATGAGATGATGAGATGAGACAATATGAGATGATGAGATGAGATGATGAGACAGGAAGATGAGGTGAGATTACAAGATGGAATGACGAAGTGATGAGACAATGAGACAAGATGGTGGGATGAGACATGGACATGATATGGGAAGACGAGATGGGAGGATGTGATGAGATGGGAGGATGAGAGGGAATCATGAGATGAGATGACAAGATGAAGCGACACAGAGATATGAGATGAGATGGCAAGACAATGAGACGAGATGACAAAACGAAACTACAAGATGAGTCAATGACATGAGATGTTGATACAGGACAAAGAAAGAGATGATGAGATGGGATGATGAGAAGAGATGATGAGATGTAATGATAAAATGATGGACAATGAGACGAGACCATGGGATGAGACACGGAGATGAGAAGGGAAGACAAGATGGGACAATGAGATGAGATAGACGACCAGATGGGATGACGAGATGAGATGAGACAATGAGATCGGATGATGAGAAGAGATGATGAGATGAAGCACGATGATGAAATGAGATGAAGAAACAATGTAAAGCTATGATGAGATGAGACAAAGAAATGAGATGACAATATGAGATGATGGGAAAGGATGACAAGATGGGGCAATGAGAGAGAAAGACTAGATGAGATGAAATGACGAGATGAGACAAGATAAGATGATGAGATGAGAAGATGAGATGAGATGATGAGCTGAGATGATGAGATGGGACAATGAAATTATGAGACAATGCAAAAAGATGTTGTGATGAGACCTACAGACAAGATGGGAAGACCAGATGAATGACGAGATGAGACGAGATGGCGAGATGGGATGATGAGAGGAGACGACGAGATGAAGTGAAATGATCAGATGAAATGAGATGACGAGACGAAGAGATGACATGACAAGATGAAACAATGAGATGAGATGATGAGAAGGGATGAAGAGACAGAAAATGAGATGGGATGATGGGATGTGATGATGAGATGGAATGACGGGGCAAGACAGAAAAACGATACAGAATGAGGAGATGAGGTGAGACGACGGAATGGGACAAGAAGATAAAATGAGATGAGACAATGAGATGGAATGATGAGATGAGAGGATGAGATGGGATGATGAAATGACGAGACAATGAGACAAGATGGTGGGAAGAGATATGGAGATGAGACAGGAGGTTGAGAAGGGATGATGAGATGAGACGAGATGACAAAATGTGATGATGAGTGGAGATGATGAGATGAAGCAAAACAATTAGATGAAATGAGATGATGAGATGAGATAATGACATGAGATGATGAGACAGGGTGACGAGACTGACAATGAGATGGGATGATGAGATGGGATGATGAGGTGGGATGATGAGACGAGATTGGACAATGAAATGGGATGATGAGAGATGACAATGAGATGAGATGATGAGACATTGAGATGAGATGACAAGAAGAGACAGCAAGATGAGATGATGACAGCAGATGATGAGACAGGATGACGAGATTGATGATGAGATGGGATGACAAGATTGGATGAAGAGATGGGATGATGAGATGAGATGGGACAATGAGACAGAGTGAAGAAATGAGATGAGATGACGAGACGAGGCAAGATGAGATGATGAGATGAGATGAGATGTGAGGTTGTGATGAGATGATGAGACGGGTCATTGAAATGAAGAGACAATGAGACAAGATGGTGGGTTGAGACTTGGAGTCTTACAGGAAGATGAGACGAGATGAGGAGATGAGATGAGACAACAAGATGGAATGATGTGGGAAGGCAACTGGATGAAACATGATGATGAGACGAGATCAGAAGACAAGAAGATCTGAGATGATGAGACGAGACAACAAGATGAGACGATGACAGGAGATGATGAGATGGGATGAAGAGACAGACGATGATATGGGATGACAAATGGGATGATGAGATGGAATGACAAGATGGGATGATGAGATAAAATGGGACAATGATTCAGAATGATGAGATGAGATGGGATGATGAGATTGGACAAGATGAAACAATGATGAGACACGGAGACAAGATGGGAAAACGAGAAGGGAAGAGGAGATGAGATGAGATGATGAGAAGGGATGATGAGATGCGATGATGAGACTAGATGGTACAATGAGACAGAATGTTGAGATGAGATGAAATGATGAGATGAGAGAAATGAGATGATGGGAAGAGACAATGAGACAGGATGATGAAATGAGATGTCGAGATGGGATGATGAATGACGAGAAAATTAGTCAAGATGGCGGGATGAGAAATGGAGATGAGACAGAAAGACGAGCCTGGATGACGAGATGAGACAAGACGACAAGATGGGATGATGAGAGGATATGATGAGATGAAGCAAGATGATGAGACAAGATGAAATGACAAGACAATGAGATGAGATGACGAGAAGAGATGACAAGATGAGACAATGACATGAGAGATGAAAGATAGGATGATGAGACAGATGATGAGACAGGATGACGAGTTGGGATGATGAGATGGGATGACTAGATGAGAGGGAACAATGAGACAGAATGATGAGATGAGATGACATGACGAGATGAGACAAGATGAGATGATCAAATGAGACAGTACGATGAGATGAGATGATGAAATGGGATGATGAAATGATGAGACAATGAGATAAGATGGTGGGATTACACATGGAGACAAGACAGGAAGATGAGACAGGACAACGTGATGGGATGATGAGAAGAGACAATGAGATGAAGCATAACAATATGATGAGATGAGATGATGAGATCATGAGATGAGATGATGAGACAAGATGACGAGAAGTTATGATGACATGACATGATGAGACAGGATGACGAGATGGATGATGCAATGGGATGACGAGATGGGATGATGAGATGGGATGACAAGACGAGATGGGAAAATAAGAAAGAATGATGACATGAGATGAGACGACGAGGCAAGAAAGATGAAATGAAGAGATGAGACGATGAGACGGGATGATGAGATGAGATGATGAGATGGAATGATGAAATGATGATACAAACAGACAAGATGGTGGGATGAGACATGGAGAAGAGATGGGATAATGAGACAAGATGACGAGATGAGATGAGATGTTGAGATGGGATGATGAGTGGAGAAAACGAGATGAAGCAAGATGATGAGAAGAGATGAGATGTTGAGATGATGAGATGAGATGAAGAGAAGAGACTATGTGATGAGACAATGACATGAGATGATGAGTAAGGATGATGGGAAAGATGATGGGATCGAATGATGAGATGGGATGAAGAGATGGGATGATGAGATGACATGGGACAATGACACAAAATGACAAGATGAGATGAGACACTGAGACGAGACAAAATGAGAAGATGAAATGGTATGATGAGATGAGATAAAGAGATGGGATGATGAAATGATGAGACAATGGGGCAAGATGATGGGATGAGACATGGAGATGAGACTTGAAGACAAGGTTGGATGACGGGATGAGACAAGACAATGAGATGTTATGATGAGAGGAGATGACGAGATGAAGTGAAACGATGAAATGTGATGAGATGATGAGACAATGAGATGAGAGGATGAGATGAGACTACGAGATGAGACGAGATGATGAGATGGGAAGATGAGAGGAGATGATGAGATGAAGCAGGACAATGTGATGAGATGAGATGACAAAACAATGAGATAAGATGACAAGACGATGAGATGAGATGATGACATGAGGTGATGAGATGGTATAATGAAATGAACAGTGAGATGGGATGACAGAATGGGATGATGAGATGGGATGATGAGACGAGATGGGACAATGAGACAGAATAACAAGATGAGATTACATGATGAGATAAGACAAGATGAGAAGATGAGATGAGATGATGAGATTGGACGATGAGATGGCGAGATGGGATGATGAAATGATGAGATAATGAGACAAGACGGTGGGATGAGACATGGAGAGGAGATGTGAAGATGAGATGGGATGACGAGATGGGATGATGAGAGGAGAAGACGAGATGAAGCAAGATGATGAGACGAGATGAGATGATGAGATGAGGAGATGAAATGACGAGACAAGATGATGAGATGAGATGATGACATGAGATGATGAGAAGAGATGACAAGATGGACGATGAGATGGAATGATGAGATGGAATAATGAGACAGATGATGAGATGATGCAGCACAATGATACAGAATGATGAGATGAGATGAGACAATGAGATGAGTCAAGATGAGACAAAGATGAAATGATGAGATGGGATGATGAGATGAGATGACAAGATGAGATGTTGAAATGATGTGACAATGTGACAAGACAGTGGGATGAGACATGGAACCGAGATGGGAAGACCAGACAGGATTATGAAATGAGATGAGATGACATAATGAGATGATGAAAAGAGACAATGAGATGAAGAATGAAGATGAGATGAGATGATATGATGAGACAATGAGATATATGATGAGAAGAGATGTCGAGATGATTTGATGACCTGAGATGATGAGATAGCATGACTAGATGGATGAAGAGATGGGATGACAAGATGGGATGATGAGACAGGATGACAAGGTGAGATGGAATAACAAGACAGAATGACAAGATGAGATGAGACAACGAGATGAGACAAGATGAAATGATAACATGAGATGATGGAAGATTACGAGATTGGATGATGAAATGATGAGACAATGAGACAAGACTATTGGATGAGACATGGATACGAGATGGAAAGATGAGATGGGACGATGAGATGAGACAAAACAATGAGGTGGGATGAAGAGAGAAGAAGACATGATGAAGTAAGACGAGACTGTGAGATGAGACGAATACATGAGATGATGAGACAGGATGACAAGATGAGACTACAAGTTGAGACAACAACATGAGATGATGAGATGGGATGTTGAGATGACAAGGCACAATGAGACAGAACTTAGAGATGAGATGAAATGACAGGACAAGACAAGATGAGATGATGAGATGAGACAATGAAACGGGAAAATGTGGTGACATGACGAGATGGGAAGATGAAATGAGATATGAGACAAGATGGTGGGATGAGACATGGGAATGAGATGCAGACAGAAGACGGGATGAAGAGTTGAGACAAGATGATGAATGGGATGATGAGAGGAGACAATGAGATGAAGCGAGACCATGAGACGAGATGAGATAACGAGATGATGAGATGACGAGATGAGGTTAAAAGATGAGACAACAACATGACATGGAGTGATGGAATGATGAGACGAGACGGGACAATGAGACAGAACATCAAGATGAGATGAAATAACAAGATGAGATGACAAGATGAGGTGATGAGATGGAATGATGTGATGAGATGAACAGATGGGATGATGAAATGACAAGACAATGAGACAAGACAGTGGGATGAGACATGGAAATGAGATGCGAAGATGAGAAGGATAAAGAGTTGAGATGAGATGATGAGATGGGATGATAAGAGGAGATGATGAGAAGAAGTGAGATGATGAGATGAGATGAGATGATGAGACGACTACATGATATGATGAGATGGGATGACGAGACAGATGATGAGATGGGATGATGAGATGGGATGATGAGACAGGATGAAGAGATGAGACAGGAAAATGAGACAGAATGTCGAGATGAGATGAAATGATGAGATGAGTCAAGAAGAGATGATGGGATGAGATGATGAGATGGGAAAATGAGAGAAGATGATGAGATGGGATAATGTAATGATGAGACAATGAGACAAGACAGTAGGATGAGACATGGAGACAAGATGTGAATATGAGAAGGGATGCAAAGGTAAGACGAGATGATGAGATGGGATGATGAGAGGAGTGATGAGATGAAGTGAGACATTGAGATGAGATGAGATGAAACAGCGAGATGAGATGATGAGAGAAGAATATGAGAGGAGATGATGACATAAGATGATGAGACAGGATGACGACATGGATGATGAGACGGGATTACAAGATGGGAGGATGAGATGTAATGATGAAACCAGATGGGACAATGAGATAGAATGATGAATTGAGATGGTATGATGACATGAGAAAAGAAGAGACGATGAGATGAGATGATAAGATGGGACGATGAGATGAGATGATGAGATGGGAGGATGAAATGGGACAAGATGAGACAAGACAATGAGATGGGATGATGAGAGGAGATGACAAGATGAAGCGAGAAGATGAGATGAGATGAGATGATGAGACAATGAGATGAGATGACAAGATGAGATTACACGATGAAATGAAGACATGAGGCGATGAGATGGAATGACGAGATGGATGATGAGATGGGATGGTGAAATGGGATGATGAGATGGGATGATGAGATGAGATGGGAAAATGAAACAGAATGACAAGATGAAATGAGATGATGTGATGAGACAAGATGATATGATGAGATGGGACAACGAGACGGGATGATGAGATGAGATGACGAGATGGGATGATGAAATGAGACAATGAGACAAGACGGTGGAATGAGACATGGAGACAAGAAGGGAAGATGAGACAGACGATTAGATGAGATGGCACTATGAGATGGGATGATGAAAAGAGATGACAAGATGAAGAGAGACGAGGAGATGAGATGATATGATGAGATGATGAGATGAGATAATGAGACAAAATGAGGAGAAGAGATAACAGCATGAGATGATGAGACAGGATGACAAGATGGGATGTTGAGACAGGATGATGAGATGAGACAGGACAATGAGACAGAATGACAAAATGAAATGAAATGGCAAGATGAGGCAAGATGAGATGATGAGATGGAAAATGAGATGAGATGATGAAATGAGATGATGAGATGGAATGATGAAATGATGAGACAATGAGACAAGACTGTGGGATGAGACATGGAAACGATATGAGAAGACGGGATGGATGAGACAACAAGATGAGATGATGAGAGGAGATGACGAGATGAAGTGAGTCCATGATATGAGATGATGAGCCAGGATGATGAGAGGAGATGACGAGACAAGACTATGAGATGAGACAACGAAATGAGATGATGAGCCAGGATGATGAGATGGACGATGAGGCAGGATGATGAGATGGGATGATGACACGGGATGATGAGATGGGACAATGAGACAGAATGATGAGATGAGATGAGACAAGATGAAAAGATGAGATGAGATGAAGAGATGGGATGATAAGATGGGATGAAGTGATGGGATGATGAAATAATGAGGCAATGAGACAAGATGGTGGGATGAGTCATGGAGACTAGCTGGGAAGATGAGACAGGATGACAAGAAGAGATGAGATAAAGAGAGGGGATGATGAGAGAAGACAACGAGATGAAGTGAAACGATGTCATGACATGAGATGACAAGACAATGAGATCAGATGATGAGACGATACTACAGGATGAGATGATGACATGATATGATAAGACAGGATGACGAGACGGACGATGAGATGGGATGACAAGATAGGATAATGAGATGAGATAATGGGAAGGGATGGGACAAAAAACAGAATGACAAGATGAGATGAAACAATGCATCAATACAAGATGAGACAAAGAGATGTGATGATGAGACAGGAAGATGAGTTGACTGATGAGATGGGATGATGTAATGATGAGACAATGAGACAAGACAGTGTGATGAGACATGGAGATGAGCCGGGAAGATGAGACAGGATGACGAGATGAGATGAGATGACAAGATGTGATGATGAGAGTATACCAAGAGATGAAGCGAGATGATGTGATCACATGAGGTGACAATATGATGAGATGAGATGAAGAGACAAGACTATGACACGAAATGACATGGGATGAGGAGATGGGATGATGAGATGGGGGATGAGATGGGATGATGAAATTAGATGATGAGACAGGATGATGAGATGAGATAGGGCAATGAGACAGATAGTTGAGATGAGATGAGACAAGAAGATGAGACAAGAAGAGATGATGAGATGAGACGATCAGATGGGATGATGAGATGGGATGATGAGACAGGATGATCAGATGTGACAATAAAAAAGAATGATGAGATGAGATGAGGCGATGAGAAGAGACAAGATGAGACAATGGGATGAGACGATGAGATGGGATGATGAAATTAGATGATGAGATGGGATGATGAAATGATGAGACAATGTGATAAAACAGAGGGATGAGACATCTAGATGAGACGGGAAGATGAGATGGGATGACGAGTTGAGATGGCACAACGAGATGAGATGATGAGAGGAGACAATGAGATGAAGCCAGACAATGTGATGAAGTAAGATGACAAGTTGATGAGATGAGGTGAAGACATGAGGCTATGACATGAGAAGAAAACATGAGATGATGAGACAGGATGACGAGATGGATGATGAGACAGGATGATGAGTGGGCTGATGAGATGGGATGACGAGATGAGACGGGACAATGAAGCAGAATGACAAGATGGGATGTGACGACAAAACAAGAGAAGATGAGATGATGAAATGGGACAATGAGATGAGATGATGAGATTGGACAATGACATGACAACACAATAAGACAAGACCATGCAATGAGATATGAAGATGAGACAGGAAGAAGGGATGGGACAATGGGATGAGATGAGAAGATGGGATGGGATGAAGAGAGGAGAGTTCGAGATGAAGCAAGATAATGAGACGAGATGAGATGATGATATCAGATGATGAGACAGGATGATGAGATGAAAGATGATACGGGATTACAAGATGGGATGATGAGATGGGGTGATGAGACGAGAAGGGAGAACGAGACAGAATGATGAGATGAGATGAGACGATGAGATGAGACAAGATGAGAGGACGAGATGAGACGATGAGATGGGTCGATGAGATGAGATGATGAAACGGGATGATGAAATGATGAGACAATGAGGGAAGAAGATGGGATGAGACATGGAGACAAAATGGGAACACAAGAGGGGACAACAAGATGAGAGGAGACGATGAGTTGGGATGATGAGAGGAGATGACTGGATGAAGCCAAATGATGAGGTGAAATGAGATGATGAGATGAGACTACGAGATGAGTTGACAACATAACAGGATGAGACAGGATGATGAGACAGATGATGAGATGGGATGATTAGAAGGGATGATGAGATGGGATGACGAGATGAGACAGGAATATGAAACAGAACTACAAATTGAAATGAGATGACGAGATGAGGCAAGATGAGATGATTAGATGAGACAATGAGACGGGATGATGAAATGAGATGATGAGATGGGACAATGAAATGATGAGACAATGAGACAAGATGGTGTGAAGTCATGGAGACGAGATGGGAAGATGAGATGAAATGACAAGAGGAGATGTGACGAAGATATGGGATGATGAGATGAGAAGACAAGATGAAACAGGACGATGAGATGAGATGATGGGATGGGAAGATGAAATGATGAAAAATGAGACAAGATGGTGGGATGAGACATGGAGATGAGACGGGAAGATGAGATGGGAGGATGGGATGAGAGGAGATGACGTGATGGGATGATGAGAGGAGATGATGAGATGAAGTGAGTCGATGAGATGAGATGAGATGATGAGACAATGAGATGAGATGATGAGACGAGATGACAAAATGAGATGATGACATGAGATGATGAGATGGGATGGCAAGACGGGTGATGAGATGGGATGATGAGATGATATGAAGAGACAGAATTAAGAGATGAAGTGGAACAATGAGAGAATGACAAGATGAGATGACGGGACGAGACAAGATGAGATGATGAAAAGAGACGATGCGATGGGATGATGAGAGGAGATGATGAGATGGGATGATGAAATGATGAGACAATCAGAGAAGACATTAGGATGAGTCATGGAGATGAGACAGGAAGATGAGACTGGATGATGAGTTGAGATGAGATGATGAGATGGAAAGATGAAAGGAGACAATGAGATGAAGTGAGACATTGAGATGAGATGAGATGAATAGATGATGAGATGAGATGACGAGACAAGACGACGAGATGAAATGATGACATGATATGATGAGACAGGATGATGATGGATGATAAGATGGGATGACGGGATGGGATGATGAGAATGGATGGCAAGATGAGACCAGATGAGACTGAAGGTGAGATGAGATGAGACAATGAAATGAGAAAAGATGAGATGATGAGATGAGACGATGTGATGGGACGATGAGATGTGATCAATAGACGGGATGATGAAATGATGAGACAATGACTTCTGGAGAAGATGGTAGTTTAGTAAGGCATGTGGGTCTTAGTTCCTCCTCCAGGACAACTACTAAAGAACTAGAAACAGTACAGAACAGCTCCCAGAGCCATGACAGAGATGAGACACACAGCATATACCATTCTGGAATGGCTGAACTGGCTAAGAGACTCCACTGCAGGGAGGTCCTCGAATGGTGCATGCTTCCCCAAGCCATGGCAGGTGGCAGCCAGAACCCCTCCCTCCCTCCTTCCCAGGTTGACTGGGAGCTTTTGATCAGGTTCCCCAAGCCATGGTGACCGGAACCCCTTCCACACACACAGCTTCCCAGGCCAGTTGGAAGCCTTGGATTGGCAGGGTTCCCCAACCTGTGGTGGCCAGCAACCCTCCCCCATGCATGGCTTCCTGGGCTGGCTGGTAGCCTTAGAACAGCGGTCCACCAAGCCACAGTGGATGGCAACTGCAGCCCCTTCCAAACACATGGTTTCCCGGGCTGGCAGGGAACTTTGAAACAGCGGTGCCCCAAGCAATGGTGGGTCATGACCCTCCCCCACAGGAGATTCCTGGAGGGAAAGGAAAGAGTCTCCAACAGTAGTAGAGACTGAGCCCAACCTAACACCCATAGTGGCCTTAAGGAACAACATATGACTACTAAAAATAGGCCCTCAGCTCAGGCAAAACTGATCAGTGCAGAAAACGTTGATTGGGCTAACTGAAAAAGAGGAAAGGGGGTGAAACAGAGCCTTCAGTGGCTGTTTCTATGGAGGCTTCGTTGCTTCAGGGCTCAGTGCTGGGATTACATAGGTTACAACTGCCCCAAATGCAGAAACAGGCTGCCTTCAGGGCTCTCTACCACCTGAAGCTTCCACACAGGAAGGGTGAAATGCAACACAGGTGGAATCCCACTCTCAAGGAATTCAGATCCCAGGACTTCACAATTTGAAGCCATTAAAACCAGCCTACAAACTTTCCTCTCTCTCCACCACACACTCAGCAGCAAGAGTCTTCCAAAGTTAAAAAAGCCACAACATCTTTTGCTGGTGGAACCTGCAGACAGACAAGCACCACATACTGGGCAGTATAAGAAAAACAGGGCCCAGAGACTTCAAGGAAATTCTTTCAACCTGCTGGGTCCCACACTCAGGGAAATCTGACCAAATGCCCAGATTCCAGCAAAACATAACAAATCACACCAGGAAAATTGAAGATATAGCCCAGTCAAAGGAACAAACCAGTAGCTCCAATGAGATACAGGAGCTAAGACAACTAATTCTGAATATATGAATAGAAATGGCAAACCTCATCAAAAACCAAATCAATAAATTGAGGAAGGACATGAAGAAGGCATGGGATCAACAAAAAGAAGAAATGGAAAGTCTGAAAAAACAAATCACAGAACTTATGGGATTGAAAAACATAGTTGAAAAGATGAAAAAAGCAACAGAAACCTACAATGGTAGATTTAAAGTGACAGAGGATAGAGTTAGTGAACTGGAGGATGGAACATCTGAAATTCAAAAAGAAACAGAAACTATAGGAAAAATAATGGAAAAATTTGAGCAGGGACTCAGGGAAATGAATGATAATATGAAGCACACAAATATACGTTTTGTGGGTATCCCAGAAGGAGAAGAGAAGGGAAAAGGAGGAAAAAAACTAATCAAAGAAATTATCATTGAAAATTACCCAACTCTTATGAAAGACCTAAAATTACAGATCCAAGAAGTGTGGTGCACCTCAAAGGAAATAGACCCAAATAGGCATTCACCAAGACACTTAGTAGTTAGAATGTCAGAGGTCAAAGAGAAAGAGAGGATCTTGAAAGAAGCAAGAGAAAAACAATCCATCACATACAAGGGAAACCCAATAAGACTATGTGTAGATTTCTCAAAAGAAACCATGGAAGCTAGAAGACAGTGGAATGGTATATTTAAATTACTAAAAGACAAAAACTGCCAACCAAGACTTCTATATCCAGCAAAATTGTCCTTCAAAATTGAGGGAAAAATTAAAATATTTTCAGACCATAAGTCAACGAGAGAATTTGTGACCAAGAGACTAGCTCTGCAAGAAATACTAAAGGGAGCACTAGGGTCAGATACAAAAAGATAGAAAGAGAGGTATGGAGAAGAGTGTAGAAAGTAGGAAAATCAGATATGATATATATAATACAAAAGGCAAAATGGTAGAGGAAAGTATTACCCAAACTGTAATAACACTAAATGTTAATGCACTGAATTTCCCAATCAAAAGACACAGACTGGTAGAATGGATTAAAAAAAGGTCCTTCTTTATGCTGTCTACAGGAAACACATCTTAGACCCAAGATAAACGTAGGTTGAAAGTGAAAGGTTGGGAAAAGACTTCATGCAAATAATAACCAGAAAAGAGCAGGAGTAGTTAAACTAATAACCTACAAATTAGACTTCAAATGTAAAAGAGTTAAAAGGGACAGAGAAGGATACTATCTACTAATAAAAGGAACAATTAAACAGGAAGACATAACAATCATGAATATTTATGCACCAAATCAGAATTCCCCAATATACATGAGGAATACACTGCAATCACTGAAAAGGGAAATAGACACATCTACCATAATTGTTGGAGACTTCAATTCGCCACTCTCATCAATGGAGAGAACATTTAGACAGAGGATCAAAAAGAAACTGAGAATTTAAATATAACAATAAATGAGCTAGACTTAGACATTTATAGGACATTACACCCCACAACAACATGATACACCTTTTTCTCAAGTGCTCATGGATCATTCTCAGAAATAGAATATATGCTGGGTCACAAAGCAAGTCTCAACAAATTTTAAAAGTTTGCAATCATACACAACACTTTCTCAGATCATAAAGGAATGAAGTTGGAAATCAGTACTAGGCAGAGTGCCAGAAAATTCACAAATACGTGGAGGCTCAACAACACACTCTTAAACAACCAGTGGGTCAAAGAAGAAATTGCAAGAGAAATTAGTAAATATCTTGAGGCGAATGAAAATGAAAACACAACATATCAAAACCAATGGGATGCAGCAAAGCAGTGCTAAGAGGGAAATGTATTGCCCTAAATGCCTATATCAGAAAAGAAGAAAAAGCAAAAATTCAGGAATTAACTGTACACTTGGAAGAACTGGAGAAAGAACAGTAAACAGTTTCCAAAGCAAGCAAAAGGAAAGAATAACAAAGATTAGAGCAGAAGTAAATGAAATTGAGAACATGAAAACAATAGAGAAAATCAATAAGACCAGAAGTTGGATCTATGTGAAAATCATTGCGATTGATGGGTCCTTAGCAAGATTGATAAAAAGAAGAAGAGAGAGGATGCAAATAAATAAGATCAGAAATGGAAGAGGAGACATAACCACTGACCTTGCAGAAATAAAGGAGTTTATAACAGGGTAATATGAACAACTTTTTGCTAATAAATACAACAATGTAGATGAAATGGAAAAGTTCCTAGAAAGGCATGAAAAACCAATTTTGTCTCAAGAAGAAATAGATGACCTCAACAAACCAATCACAAATAAAAGAATTGAATCAGTCATTCAAAAGCTTCCCAAAAGGAAAAGTCCAGGACCAGATGGCTTCACATGTGAATTCTACCAAACATTCCAGAAAGGATTATTACCAACTCTGCTCAAATTCTTCAAAAAAATCGAAGAGGAGGGAAAGCTACCTAATTCATTCTTTGAAGCCAACATTACCCTCATACCAAAACCAGTCAAAGATATTACGAAAAAGAAAAGTACACAACAATCTCTCTATGTATATAGATGCAAAAATCTTCAACAAAATTCTAGCAAATCTAATCCAGCAACACATTGAAAGATTTATACATCATGACCAAGTCAGATTCATCCCAGGTATGCAAAGATGGTGCAACATAAGAAAATCAATTAATGTAATGCACCATATCAACAAATCAAAGCAGAAAAATCACATGATCTTCTCAATTGATACAGAGAAGGCATTTGACAAGATTCAACATCCTTTCCTGTTGAAACCAATTCAAAGGATAGGAATACAAGGGAACTTCCTTGAAATGATAGAGGGAATATATGAAAAACCCACAACTAATATCATCCTCAATGGAGAAAATTTGAAAACTTTCTCCCTAACATCAGAAACAAGGCAAGGATGTCCATTATCACCAATATTATTCAACATCGTGTTGGAGGTTCAAGCCATAGCAATTAGACAAGAAAAAGAAATACAAGGCATCAAAATTGGAAAGGAAGAAGTAAAACTATCACTGTTTGCAGATGACATGATACTGTACATCAAAAATCCAGAAAAATCCACAACAAAAATACTAGAGAAAATAAATGTGTATAGCAAAGTAGCAGGTTACAATATCAACATTCAACTTCTGTAGCATTTTTATACACTAGCAATGAACAAGCTGAGGGGGAAATTAAGAAATGAATTCCATTTACAATTGCAACAAAAAATAAAGTACTTAGAAATAAATTTAACTAAAGGGATAAAAAACCTATACAAAGAAAACTACAAAAAGGTGTTAAAATAAATCACAGAAGACCTAAATAGATGGAAGGGCATACCATGTTCATGGATTGGAAGATTAAATATAGTCAAGATGTCAATCATACCTAAATTCATTTACAGATTCAATGCAATAACAATCAAAATCCCAACAACTTACTTTTCAGAAATGGAAAAACAAATAAGCAAATTTATCTGGAAAGGCAGGGTGCCCCGAATTGATAAAAGTATCTTGAGGAAAAAAAACGAAGCTGGAGGTCTCAAACTACCATAGTTTAAGGCATATAATGAAGCCATAGTTGTCAAAACAGATGGTATTGGCATAAAGATAGATATATCAACCAATGGAATCAAACAGAGTGCTCAGATATAGACCCTCTAATCCATGGACATTTGATCTTTGATAAGGCACTCAAGCCAATTCACCTGGGACAGAAGTCTCTTCAATAAATGTTGCCTAGAGAACTGGATATCCATATGCAAAATAATGAAAGAAAACCCGTATCTCACACCCTATACAAAGGCTAACTCAAAATGGATCAAAAATCTAAACATTAGGTCTAAGACCATAAGACAGTTATAGGAAAATATAGGGAGATATCCTATGAAACTTACAATTGGAGGCAGTTTTATGGACTTTAAACCTAAAGCAAGAGCACTGAAGAAAGAAAGAAATAAATGGAATCTTCTCAAAATTAAACACTTTTGTGTATCAAAGAACTACACCAAGAAAGTAGAAAGACAGCCTACACAATGGGAGAAAATATTTGGAAACTACATATCAGATAAAGGTCTAGTATCCAGAATTTATAAAGAAATTGTTCAACTCAACAACAAAAAGACAGCCAACTCAATTACAAAATGAGAAAAAGACTTGAACAGACACCTCTCAAAAGAGGAAACACAAATGACCAAAAGACACATGAAGAGATGGTCAATGTGATGATGATGGTCCCTCATCGTTAGAGAAATGCAAATCAAAACCACATGAGATATCATCTCACACCCACCAGAATGGCCATTATCAACAAAACAAAAAATGACAAGTGCTGGAGAGGATGCGTAGAAAGAGGCACACTTATCCACTGTTGGAGGGAATGTCAAATGGTGCAACCGCTGTGGAAGTCAGTTTGTCAGTTTCTCAAATAACTGCGTATAGAATTGCAAAATGACCAAGCAATACCTTTGCTAGGTATCTACTCAAATGACTTAAGGGCAAAGACACAAACGGACATTTGCACACCAATGTTTATAGCAGCATTATTTACAATTGCAAAGAGATGGAAACAGCAAAAATAGGACCATCAACAGATGAGTGGCTAAACAAACTGTGGTATATACATATGATGGAATATTCTGCAGTTTTAATACAGAATAAACTTATGAAGCATGTAATAACGTGGATGGACCTAGATAAAATTCTGCTCAGTGAGACTAGCCAAAAATTAAAGGACAAACACTGTATGGTCCCACTGATGTGAGCGGACATTAGAGAATAAACGTGGAGTATGTCATTGGTAACAGAAACCATCAGGAGTTAGAAACAGGGTAAGATAATGGGTAATTGGAGCTGAAGGGATACAGATTTTGTAACAAGACTAGATACAAAAACTAAAAAATGGACAGCACAACACTACCTAATTGTAAAGGAATTATGTTAAAATATTGAATGAAGCTGCATCTGAGGTATAGTTTTTGTTTGTTTGCTTGTTTTCTTTACTTATATATTTTTTGTATATTGTATTTTTATTTTTTCTCTATATTATCATTTTATTTCTTTTTCTGTTATCCTGCTATTACTTTTCCTAAAACACTGCAAATATACTAAGTAATGATGCCCATACATCTATGTGATGATATTAAGAATTACTGATTGCATATGTAGAAAGGAATGATTTCTAAATGAGTGTTAGTTAATTTTTTTAATTAATAAAAAATGATGAGGCAATGAGACAAGAAGATGCGATGAGATATGGAGAAAAGACGGGAAGATGAGATGGGATGATGAGATGAGATGACGAGATGGGATGCTGAGAGGAGAAAATGAGATGAACTGAGATGATGAGACAAGATAAGATGATGAAATAATGAGATGAGATGACAAGAGGAGATGACAAGATGAGACGAAGATGTGAGATGATGAGAAGAGATGAAGAGAAGGACAGTGAGATGGGATGATGAGATGGGATGATGAGATGGAGACTAGATGAGATGGGACAATGTGACAGAATGACGAAATGAGATGAGATGATGAGATGAGCAAGATGAGATCATGAGATGAGACGATGAGAAGGGACAATGTGAAGAGATGATGAGATGGGCGATGAAATGATGAGGCAATGAGACAAGATGGTGGGATGAGACATACAGACGAGACAGAAAGACAAGATGGGAGAATGAGATGAGAAGAGACAATGGGATTGGATGATGAGAGGAGATGAAGACATGAAGTGAGATGATGAGACAAGATGAGATGATGAGATGAGATGATGAGATGAGATAATGAGATCAGAAAAAGACATGAAATGATGAGATGGTATGACGAGATGGGATGATGAGAGGGGATGATGAGATGAATGGGACAATGAGACAGAATGATGAGATGAGATGAGACAATGAGGCGAGACAAGATGAGGCAATGAGATGAGATGATGAGAGGAGCGATGAGATGATATGACAAGATGGGACAATGAAATGATGAGACAATGAGACAGGATGGTTGGATGAGACATGGAGATGAGTAGAGAAGATGAGATAGGATGACGAGATGAGGTGAGATGATGAGATATGATGATGAGAGGAGATGAGATGCAGCGAGACAATGAGATGAGATGAGATGATGAGAGATGATATGAGATGTTGAGACGAGACTACAAGATGAGACAATGACTTGATGATGAGACTGGATGAAGAGATGTATGATGAGATGGGATGACGAGATGGGATGATGAGACAAAATTACCGGATGATAGAGGACAATGAGACAGAATGATGAGAACAGATGAGATGATGTGATGAGACAAGGTGAGACGATGTGATGAGATTAAGAAATGGGAAGATGAGATGAGATGACGAGATGGGATGATGAAATGATGAGACAATGAGACATGACTGTGAGATGAAACATGGGGACGAGGTGGGAAGAAGGGATGGGATGTCAAGGTGAGATGAGATGGTGAGATGGGATGATGAGTGGAGATGTCGAGACCAAGAAAGGCGATGAGACAAGATGAGATGACAAGAGGATGAGATGAGATGACAAGATGAGACTACAAGATGAGATGACAATATGAGATGATGAGACAGGATGATGAGATGAGATAACGAGACAAAACTACTAAATGAGATGATGACATGAGATGATGAGATGTGATGATGAGATGGGATGATGAGATGGGATGATGAGACTAGATGGGACAATGAGACAGAATGATGAGATGAGATGAGCTGATGAGATGAGATAAGATGAGATGATGAGATGAGAGGTTTAGATGGGACTATGAGATGAGTTGGCGAGATGGGAAGATGAAATGACGAGACAATGAGAAAAGATGGTGGGATGAGACAAGGACATGAGATGGGAAGATGAGACAGTCTGATGAGATTAGATGAGTTACAAGATGGGAAGATGAGAGGAGATGAGATGAAGCCAGATGATGAGATGAGATGAGATGACGAGACAATGAAATGAGATGATGAGAGCAGACTACAAGATGAGATGATGACATGAGATGATGAGAAAAGATTACAAGCAGATGATGAGACGGGATGACAAGATGGGATGATCAGATGGGATGATGAGATGAAACGGGACAATGGGACAGATTGACGAGATGAGATGAGAGGTCAAGATGAGACAAGATGAGATGATGAGATGAGACAATGAGATGGAGAAATGAGATTGAGATCACGAGATGGAACAATGAAATGCAGAGGTAATGAGAAAAGATGGTGGGATGAGACATACAGATGAGACAAGAAGATGAGACAGGATGACAAGATGAGGGGAGATGATGAGATGAAGTGAGACGATGAAACAAGATGAGATGAAGTGAGACGATGAAACAAGATGAGATGATGAGGCAATGAGATGAAATGATGAGACCTGATTATGAGATGAGATGAAGACATGAGATGAAGAAATGGGATGACGATACGGACCATGAGATGGGATGATGAGATTTGATGATGAGACCGGACGATGAGACGAAACGGGACAAGACAGGATGATGAGATGAGATGAGATGACAAGATGAGACAAGATGAAATGAGCATATGAGATGATAGGATGAAATGATGAGATGGGATGATGAAATGAGGAGACAATGAGACAAGATGGTGGGATGAGACATGCGGGCTAGAAGGGAGGACAAGAGAGGACGATGAGATGAGAGAAGATGATGGGATTATATGGTGAGAAGAGATGATGAGATGAAGTGAGATGATGGGGTGAGATGAGATGAGGAAATGATGAGATGAGAAGATGACATGAGATAATGAGATGGGATGTCAAGATGGACAATGATTCGGGGTGACTAAATGGGATGCTGAGATGGGATGACAATACGAGATGGGATAATGAGACAGAATGACAAGGTGATATGAGATGATGAGACACGACAAGATGTGACGATGAGATGAGATGATGAGACGGGATGATGAGATGGGATGATGAGACTGGATGATGAGACAAATTGGGACAATGAGACAGAATGACGAGATGAGATGAGACGACAAGACAAGAGAAGTTGAAATGAGGATATGAGATGATGGGATGAGATGATGAGATGGGATGATGAAATGGCAAGACAATGAGACAGGACGGTGGAATGAGACATGGAGACGAGACTGGAAGACGAGATGGATGACGAGATGAGTCCAGATGATGAGATGGAATGATGAGAGAAGGCTATGAGATGAAGCAAGAGAATGAGACAAGATTAGGTGATGAGATGATAGGATGAGATGACGAGATGAGATGATGAAATGAGATGATGATGTAAAATGATGAGATGGAATGGAGAGACGGATGATGAGACAGGATGAAGAAATGGGATGATGAGATAGTATGATGAGATGAGATGGAACAATGAGACAGAATGACGAGGTGAGATGCAGTGAGATGAGAGGAGACTTGATGAGGCAATGTGATGAGATGATCAGACAGGTCGATGAGATGAGATGATGAGATGGAAGTTTGAAGTGATGAGACAATTAGGCAAGATGGTTGGATGAGATATGGACATGAGAAAGGAAGAAGAGACAGGACGATGGGATGAGACAAGATGAGGAGATGGAATGATGAGAGGAGATGACTAGTTGCAGTAAGATGATCAGACGAGATGAGATGAGGAAAAATGAGATGAGATGATGAGACATGATGAAGAGATGAAATGACAACATGAGATGATGAGATGGGATGATGAGACAGATGATGAGATGGGTGACGAGGTGGGATGGGACAAAAAGACAAGAATGATGAGATTAGATGAGATGATGAGATGAGACAAGATGAGACAATGAGATGAGAAAATGAGACGGGATGAGGAGATGAGATGAGATGAGATGATGAGTTGGGACAATGAAATGATGAGACAATGATACAAGATGGTGAGATGAGACATGGAGACGAGATAGGATGATGAGGCGGGATGATGAGATTAGATGAGACAATGATATGGGATGATGAGAGGAGATGATGTGAGGAAGCGAGATGATGAGATGGGATGAGATGATGAGACGATGAGATGGGATCAATGACAAGACGAGATTACAAGATGAGATGATGGTATGAGTTGATGAGGCAGGATGATGAGATGAGATGAAACAATGAGATGAGACAAGATGAGACAATGAGATGAGATGACGAGATGGGATGACGAAATGATGAGAAAATGAAATGAGAGGGGTGGGATGAGACATGGAGATGAGACGACAAGATGGGATGATGAGAGGAGATGAGAGGAAGTGAGATGATGAGACAAGATGAGATGACAAGAAGATGAGATGAGATGACAAGACAAGATGACAAGATGAGAACAGACAATGAGATGGGATGATGAGAGGAAACGATGAGATGAAGCAAGACAATGAAAACAAGATGAGATGATGAGATGAGGTGATGAGACAAGTGGATGAGATGAGATGACAACATGAGCTGATGAGACAGGATGATGACACGGACGAAGTGATGGGAAGACCAGAAGTGATGATGAGGTGGGAAGATGTGCCGAGATGGGACAATAAGACAAAATGCAAAATGAGATGCAACGAGATGAGACGAGACATGATGAGATGATGTGATGAGACAATGAGACGGGTTAGTGAGATGAGATGATGAGACGGGATTTTGACCTGATGAGACAATGAGACAAGATGGTGGGATGAGACATGGAGACAAGACAGGAAGACGAGATAGGATGACAAGATCAGATGAGACAACGAGATGGGATGCTGAAGGAGATGATGAGTTGAAGTAAGATGATAAGATGAGATGAGATGAGGGACGATGAGATGAGATTACAAGACATGACTATGAGATGAGACGATGACATGAGATGATGAGATGGGAAGACAACACAGATGATGACATGGGATGATGACATGGAATGATGAGACAGGATGACGAGACAAGATGGGACATAGAGACTGAAAGACAAGATGAGATGAGATGACAAAATAAGACAAGATGAGACAATGAGATGAGACGATGAGACGGATGACAAGATGAGATGATGAGATGGGACGATGAAATGACCAGACAATGAGACAAGATGGAAGTATCAGACATGGAGATGAGAGGGAAAGACAAGGTGGGATGACAAGATGAGACAAGACAATTAGATGAGATGATGAGATGGGATGATGAGACAGAATGATGAGATGAGATGAAACGATGTGATGAGACAAGATGAGATGATGAGGGGAGATGAAACGGGAAGATGAAATGAGATGATGGGATGGGACAATTAAATGACAAGACAATGAGACAAGACAGTGGGAAGAGACATGGAGATGAGACAGGGTGTTGAGACGGGATGACGAGATGAGATGACGAGATGGGATGATGAGTGGACGACTAGATGAAGTGAGATGATGAGACAAGATGAGATGATGAAATGATGAGATGAGATGACGAGATGAGACGATGACATGAGATGATGACATGAGATGATGAGAAGGGATGACAAAATCGACAGTGAGACAGAAAGATGAGATGGGATGATGAGACGGGATGACGAGATGAGATGGGACAATGAAACAAAATGAAGAGATGAGATGATATGATGAGACAAGACAAGATGAGACGATGAGATGTGATGATGTGATGGGATGAAGTGATGAGATGATAAGATGGGATGATGAAATGACAAGGCAATGAGATAAGATGGTGGGATGAGACATGGAGATGAAAAGGGAAGTCGAGATGAAATGAGGAGTTGAGATGGTATGACGAGATGGGATGAGATGATGAGATGAGATGAGATGATGAGACAATGAGATGAGATGACAAGAAGAGTCTTTGGGAGGACAAAATGAGACAGAATGACGAGATGGACAATGAGATTGGATGACGAGTTGGGATGATGAGATGGGATGATGACATGAGATGGGACTATGAGACAGAATGATGAAAAGAGATGAGACAATGAGATGAGATAAGATGAGACAATTAGATGAGATGATGAGATGGGACATTAGATGAGATGACAAGATGGGACAAAATGACAAGACAATGAGAAAAGACAGTGGGATGAGACACTGAGACAAGATGGAAGATGAGATGGGACAACAAGAGAAGTTGAGACAACGAGATGGGATGATGAGAGGAGACAACAAGATGAAGCAAGACAATGAGAACAGAAGTGTGACGAGACGATGAGATGAGATTGCAAAACGAGACTACGAGCTGAGATGATGACATAAGATCATGAGATGGGATGATGAGACAGATGATGAGATGGGATGACGAGATGGGATCATGAAATGATGTGACAATGAGACAAGACAGTTGCATGAGACTAGGAGATGAGATGGGAAGACAAGACGGGATGATGAGGTGAGACCAGACAATGAGAGGGTATGATGAGAAGAGATGATGAGATGAAGCGAGATGATGAGACAAGATGAGATGATGAGCTAATGAGATGAGATGATGAGACAAGACTACGAGAAGAGACGATGACATGAGATGATGAGAAAGGATGACGAGATAGATGATGAGATGGGATGATGAGATGGGATGATGAGTCGGGATGATGAGATGAGATGAGACAATGAGATGAGACAAGATGAGATGGATGATGAAAAGAAATGATGAGATGGGACGATGAAATGATGAAACAAAGAGACAAGACGGTGGGATGAACCATGAGGATGAGACAGGATGATGATATGAGACAAGATGACAAGATGTGATAATTGGAGCAGACAACATGAAGGAGCGGGACAATGAAATGTGAAGAGATGATGAGATGAGACTACGAGATGAGACAATGACATGACATGATGGGATGGGATGACGAGATGGGATGATGTGGTGGGATGACAAGATGAGATGGGACAATGAGACAGAATGATGAGATGAGATGAGATGATGAGAAGAGATAAGATGAGATGATGAGATGAGATGGTGATACGGGATGATGAAGTGAGTTGATGAGATGGGACGAGGAATGACGAGACAAAGAGACAAGATGTTGGGATGAGACATGGAGACGAGGCAACAAGATAGGATAAAGAGAGGAGAAGATGAGGTGAAGTGATATGTTGAGACGAGATGAGATGACGAGATGAAACAAGATGAGATGAGATGATATGATGAGATGGGATGATGAGGTAAGATGATGAGATGGAACGATGAAATGATGAGACAATGGACAAGACAGTGGGATCAGACATGGAGATGAGACGGGAAGATGAGAAAGGATAATGAAATGAGAAGAGATGAAAAGATGGAATGATGAGAGGAGATGAGATAAATCAAGATGATGAGATGGATGAGTAGATGAGAGGACGAGATGAGATGATGCGACATGATGATGAGATGATATGACAACATGAGTTGATGAGAGGGGATGGTGAGTCGGATGATGAGATGGGATGACGAGATGGGATGATGAGACGGGATGATGAGATGAGATGCGACAACGAGAGAGAATGACGAAATGAGATGAGATGATGAAACGAGACAAGATGAGATGATGAGATGAGAGGATGAGTTGGGAAGATGAGATGAGAATATGAGATGGGATGATGAAATGATGAGACAATGAGACAAGACAATGGTATGAGACATGGAGATGAAATGGTAAGACAAGATGTGATGACGAGATGAGATGAGACAATGACATGGGAAGATGAGAGGAGACAATGAGTTGAAGCGAGATGATGAGAAGAGATGAGATGATGAGATGAGATGATGAGACGAGACGACGAGATGTGATGACAACACGAGATGATGAGATGGGAAGATGGGACAGATGATGAGATGGGAGGACAAGATGGAATGATGAGATGGGAAGATGAGCCAAGACGGGAGAATGAAACAGAATGATGAGAAGAGATGAGATGAAGAGACAACACAAGATGAGATGATGAGATGAGATGATGAGATGGGACGATTATATGCAATGATGAAATGAGATGAAATGATGAGACAATGAGACAAGATGGTGGGATGAGACATGGAGACGAGATGGGAAGACAAGATGTGATGACAAGATGAGACGAGATGACGAGATTGGATGCTGAGAGGAGTTGACGAGACGAAGTGAGAGGATGAGTCTAGATGAGATGACGAGATGATGAGATGAGATGATGAGACAAGATGGTGAGATGAGGCAATGTCATGTGATGGTGAAATGGAGTGATGAGATGGATGATGAGATGGGGTGATGAGACAGGATGAGGAGATGATATGGGACAATGCGACAGAAAAACGGGATGAGATTAGATGATGAGATGAGACAAGATGAGATGATGAGATGAGTTGATGAGATGGAATGATGTGATGGGATGACGAGATGGGAGGATGAAATGATGAGACAATGAGACAAGATGGTGGGATGAGACATGGAGACAAGATGGAATTATGAGATGAGATGAGGTGACAAGATGGGATGGTTAGAGGAGACAATGAGATGTAGTGAGACTATGAGATGAGATGAGGTGATGAGATGATGAGATGAGGTGATGAGACAAGACAATGAGAGGAGACAATGGTACGAGATGATGAGATGGGATGATGAGATGATGAGATGGGATGATGAGAGGAGAGGACGAGATGAAGTGAGATGATGAGATGAGATGAGAGGTTGACATGATTAGATGAGATGATGACATAAGATGATGAGACGGGATGACGAGACAGATGATGAGATGGGATGACAAGATGGGATGATGAGATGAGATGCTGAGATGAGATGGAAAACGAGACAGAATGATGAGATGAGATGAAAAGATGGGACGATGAAATGACGAGACAATGAGATAAGACAGAGGGATGAGACGTGGGGAGGAGATGGGAAGAAGAGTTGGGATGTCCTGATGAGAAAACAGAGCGAGATGGGATAATGACAGTAGAGGACAAGATGAAGCGAGAAGATGAGATGAGATTACCAGATGATGAGATGAGTCAGATGAGACTATGAGATGAGATGATGACATAAGATGATGTGACAGGATGACGAGATGGATGATGAGATGTGATGATGAGATGAGATGATGATACGGGTTGTTGAGATGAGATGGGACAACGAGACAGAAAGATATGGTGAGATAAGATGAAGAGGCAAGACAAGATGGGACAATGAGATGAGATGATGAGATGATGATGAGATGATGCAAATGGGATGATGAAATGATGAAGTAATGAGACACGATGGAGGGATGAGACATTTAGATGAGACGCGAATATGAGTGGGATGACGAGATGAGACAAGAAGGTGAAATGGGATGATGAGAGGAGATGAGGAGATGAAGCGAGGAAATGAGACGAGATGAGATGATGAGATGATGAGAGGAATTGATGGGATGAGACTGACAGACGAGGCAACAACATGAGATGACAAGATGGGATGATGAGACAAGATGGGAAAATGAGACAGAATGAGGAGTTGAGATGAAACGAGACGAGACAAGATGAGACTATGAGTGGAGATGATGAAACAGGATGATGAGATGAGAGGATGAGAAGGGACAATGAAATGATGACACAATGTGACAAGATGGTAGGAAGAGACATGGAGACGAAATGGGAAGATGAGATGAGATGACAAGTTGATACAAGATAATGAGATGGAATGATGAGAGGTGATGACGAGATGAAGCGAGCCAATGAGACGAGATGAGATGACGAGGAGTTTAGATGAGATGAAACAAGACTACCAGATGAGGCGAGGACATGAGATGAAGAGATGAAATAACAAGATGGAGGAAGAGATGGGATCATGCGATGGGATGATGAGACGAGATGGGAAAAAAACAGAATGACGAGATGAGATGAGATGATCAGATGAGACAAGAGGAGATGAGAAGATGAGAAGATCAGACGGGACAATGAGATGAGATGAATAGTTGGGGTAATGAAATAATGAAACAATGAGACAAGACAGTGGGATGAGACATGGAGACGAGGTGCAAAGATGAGATGGGATGACAAGATGAGACGAGATGATGAGATGAGAGTATGAGATTATATGACGAGATGAAGCGAGATGATGAGACAAGATGAGATGAAGAGACGAGACAAAGAGATGAGATGATGGCATGAGATGTTGAGATGGGATGATTAGATGGATGATAAGACAGGATGACTAGACAGGATGATGAGATGACATGACCAGACGGGATAGGACAATGAGACAGAACGATGAGCTGAGATGTGATGATGAGATGAGATGCGATGACAAGATGAGACAAGATGAGATGATGAGATGTGACAATGGCATGGACAATGAGATGAGATAGCAAGATGGGATGATGAAATGACAAGACAATGAGACAAGAGAGTGGAATGAGACATCGAGATAAGATGGGAGTATGAGATGACATGAGACCACAAGATGGGATGATGAGAGGAGATGACAAGATGAAGCGAGATGATGAGACGAGATGACATGGTGAGAAGAGATGATGAGATGAGACTACATGATGAGACGATGACATGAGATGGTGGGATGGGATGACGAGATGAATGATGTCATGATAACGAGATGGGATGATGAGATGGGATGACCAGATGAGTTGGGAAAATGAGACAGAATGATGAGATGAGATGACAAGATTAGAAAAAATGACAAGATGAGATGAGATGATGAGATGGGACGATGATTTTAGATGATGAGGTGGGATGATAAATTGAGGAGACAATGAGTCAAGATGGTGGGATCAGACATGGAGATGAGATAGGAAGATGAGATGGGAAGATGAGATGAAGGGAGAAGATGAGAAGAGATAAGATGATGAGACGATGAGGTGAGATGAAGAGGCGAGATGACGAGATGCAAGACAACATGAGATGATGAAACAGGATGATGAGATGAACGATGAGACAGGAGGACAAGATGAGATGATGAGATGGGAAGACGAGCCATGATGGGACAATGAGACAAAATGACAAGATGAGATGCGATGATGTGATGAGAGAGGATGAGACAATGAGATGAGATGATGACATGGGATGATTAGATGAGATGACAAGATGGGATGAAATGATGAGACAATGAGACAAGACGGGGGGAGGAGACATGAAGACAATATGGGAAGATTAGATGGGATGATGAGATGAGACGAGACAATGAGATGGGATGATGAAAGGAAATGATGAGATGAAGTGAGAAGATGAGATGAGATGAGAATACGAGACAATGAGTTGAGTGAGATGAGACTACGAGACAAGATGATGACATAAGATAATGTGATGGGATGACGAGATGGGACAATGAGATGGGTTGATGAGATGAGATGGGACAACGAGACAGAAAGATAAGGTGAGATGAGTTGAAGAGGAAAGACAAGATGAGACGAAGAGATGAGATGATGAGATGGGATGATGAGATGAGATGATGTGAGCGGGATTATGAAATGATGACACAATGAGACAAGACAGAAGGATGAAACATTTAGAATAGATGTGAAGACAAGTGTGACGATGAGATGAGATGAGAAGGTGAGATCAGATGATAAGAGGAGATGATGAGATGAAGTGAGACAATGAAATGAGAGGAGATAATGAGATGATGAGAGGAAATGATGGGATGAGGCTGCCAGATGAGACAACAACATGAGATGATGAGATGGGATGATAAGACCGACAATGAGATGGGATGATGTGACAAGACAGAAAAATGAGACAAAATGACGAGATGAGATGAAATGACAAGACGAGTCATGGTGAGATTATGAGTGGAGAGGATGAAATGGGACGATGAGATGAGATGATGAGATGGGACAATGATATGATGAGACAATGAGACAAATTGGTAGGAAGAGACATGGAGATGAGATGGGAAGATGAGACGGGATGATGAGTTGAGACAAGACAACAAGATGGAATGTTGAGAGGTGATGACGAGATGATGTGAGACAATGAGATGAGATGAGATGATGAGGAATTTAGACGAGATGATGAAACAAGATTGCGAGATGAGATGATGGCATGAGATGATGAGATGAAATAATGAGATGAACAATGAGATGGGCTGATGCGATCAGATGATGAGATGGGATGACGAGTTGGGATGATGAGATGGGATGATGAGACGGGATGGGACAACAAGACAGAATGACGAGATGTGATGAGATGACAAGACGAGATGATGAGGTGGGACGATGAGGTGAGATGAAGAGTTGTGATGATGAAAAGATGAGACAATGAGACAAGATGTTGCGATGAGACTTGGAGATGGGACGGGAAGATGAGACTGGAAGATGAGGTGTGGCGATGTGATGAGATGAGAAGATGAGATGGAATCATGAGAGGAGACGATGAGATGAAGCAAGAAGATAAGATGAGATGAGATGACGAGACGATGAGATGAGGCGATGAGATGAGACAAAGAGATGGGATGATGAGGTGAGATGATGAGGTGGGAAGATGAAATGATGATACAATGAAATAATGTGGTGGGATGAGACTTGGAGAAGAGACAGGAAGTCAAGACTGGAAGATGAGGCATGACGACGAGATGGGATGAGACAATGAGATCGGATAATGAGAGGAGATGACAAGATAAAGCGAGATGATGAGATGAGAGGAGATGAAGTGACGATGAGATGAGATGATGAGATGAGACAGAAGATGAGACGATGACATGAGATGATGAGACAGGATGATGAGATGGATGATGAGACAGAATGACAAGATAGGATGATGACACGGGGTGATGAGATGAGACAAGATAAGAATATGAGATGAGACAATGAGAAGGGAGGATGAGATGAGATGAAGAGATGGGATGATGAAATGACAAGACAATGAGAAAAGATGGTGGGATGAAACATGGAGACTAGCAGGGAAGATGAGGTGGGAAGATGAGGCGGGATGATGAAGTGAGACAAGATGATGAGATGGGATGATGAGACAGGATGATGAGGTGAGATGGAACAATGAGACAGAATGTTGAGATGACATGAGACGATTAGACAATGAGATGAGACATTGAGATGGGACGATGAGATGAGATGATGAGGTGGGACAATGAAATGATGAGACAATGAGACGAGATGTTGGAATGAGACATGGAGACATAGTGGGAAGATGAGAAGGGATGACGAGATGAGATGAGATGATAAGATGGGATGATGAGAGGAGATGCCAAGATGAAGTGAGATGATGAGATGAGATGAGATGATGAAACAATGAGATGAAATGATGAGATGAGAGGACAAGTTGAGACAATGACATGAGATGATGAGACAGGAGATGATGCAGTGTATGAGACAGGATGATGATAGGATGATGAGATGGGATGATGAGACAAGACAAGACATTGAGACAGAATGACGAGATGAGTTGAGATGACAAGACAAGAAATGATGAGACAATGAGATGAGATGATGATACGGGATGATGAGATGATGAGATGGGAAGATGAAATAATGAGAGAATGAGACCAGATGATGGGATGAGACATGGAGACGAGACAGGAAGATGAGACGGTATGACGAGATGAGACCAGATATAGAGATGGGAGGAAGAGTGGAGATAACAAGATGAAGTGGGTAGATGAGATGAGATGAGAAGATGACACGATTAGATGAGATGAGACAAGACAACAAGATGAGAAAACAACACGAGATTATAAGATGGGATTACAATGCGGTTGATGAGACAGGATGACATGATGAGATGAAGAGATGGGAAGATGAGACGAGATGGGACAATGAGACAGAAAGATAAGGTGAGATGAGACGAAGAGGCAAGACAAGATGAGATGATGAGATGAGATGAAGAGTTGGGATGATGAGATGAGATGATGTGAATGAGAAGATGAAATGATGAGACAATGAGACAAGACAGAGGGATGAGACATTTAGACTAGATGTGAAGACGAGTGGGATGATGAGATGAGATAAGAAGACAACATCAGATGATAAGAGGAGATGATGAGATGAAGTGAGACAATGAAACGAGAAGAGATGTTGAGAAGATGAGAGGAGATGATGGGACAAGACTACAGATGAGACAACAACATGAGATGATGAGATGGGATGAAAAGACAGATGCTGAGATGGGATGACGTGACAAGACGGGAAAATGAGACAAAATGATGAGATGAGATGAAACAACAAGATGAGACAATATGAGATGATGAGTGGAGATGATGAAATGGGAGGATGAGATGAAATGATGAGATGGGGCAATGATATGATGAGACAATGAGACAAGATGGTAGGAAGAGACATGGAGATGGGATGGGAAGTTGAGACAGGATGACGAGTTGAGACAAGACAACGAGATGGGATGATGAGAGGTGACGACGAGATGAATCGAGACAATGAGATGAGATGAGATGATGAGAAATTTAGACAAGATGATGAAACAAGGTTATGAGATGAGACAATGATATGAGATGATGAGATGAAATAATGAGATGGATGATGAGATCGGCTGATACGATCAGATGATGAGATGGTATGACGACATGAGAAGACAACATGAGATGATGAGATGGGATGACAATGCAGCTGATGAGACAGGACGACATGATGGGATGATGAGATGGCATGATGAGATGAGATGGGACAACAAGACAGAATGACGTGATGAGATGAGATGACGAGATGAGACAAGATGAGAGGATGAGAATAAGAAGATGAGACAGGGCTATGAGATGAGATAACGAGATGGGACGATGAAGTGACGAGACAATGAGAGATGCCATTGGGAAGAGTCATTGAGATGAGATGGAAAGACAAGATGGGATGACGAGATGAGACAAGGCAACAAGATGTGATGCTGAGGGGAGATGATGAGATGAAGTGAGACGATGAGATGAGATGAAATGACAAGAGGATGAGCTGAGATGATGAGACCAGAAGATGAAATAAGTTGATGACCTGAGAGGTTAGGATGGGATGATGACATGGACGATGATAAGAAAAGAAGAGATGGCATGATGAGATGAGATGACAAGATGAGATGGCACAATGTGACAGAATGACGAGATGAGATGAGATGAGATGACAAGATGAGAGAAGATGAGACAATGAGATGAGACAATGAGATAGGAGAATGACATGAGATGACAAGATGGGATGATGAAATGACAAGACAATGAGATAAGATGGTGGAATGAAATGTGGGGACGAAAAGGGAAGAAGAGTTGGGATGTCATGATGAGACAACACAAGGAGATGGAATAATGAGAGGACAGGACAAGATGAAGCGAGAAGATGAGATGAGATGAGATTTCCAGAAGATGAGATGAGTCAGACGAGACTACAAGATGAGAGGATGACATAAGATGATGTGACAGGACGATGAGATGGATGATAAGATGGGATGATGAGATGAGATGATGAGATGGGTTGTTGAGATGAGACGGGACAACGAGACACAAAGGAAAGGTGAGATGAGATGAAGATGTAAGACAAGAGGGGACGATGAGATGAGATGATGAGATATGATGATGAGATGATACAAATGGGATGATGAAATGATGAGGTAATGAGAAAAGATGGAGGGATGAGACATTTACATGAGACGTGAATACAAGTGGGATGACAAGATGAGACAGGAAGGCAAAATGGGGTGATGAGAGGAGATGAGGAGATGAAGTGAGGAAATGAGACGAGATGAGATGATGAGACGATGAGAGGAAATGATGGGATGAGACCATCAGATGATACAACAACATGAGATGATGAGATGGGATGATGAGATGGATGATGAGATGGGATGATGAGGTGGGATGATGAGAAAACATGGGAAAATGAGACAGAATGAGGAGATGAGATGAAACAAGATGAGACAAGATGAGACGATGAGTGGAGATGATGAAACGGGATGATGAGATGAGAGGATGAGAAGGGACAATGAAATGATGAGACAAAGAGACAAGATGGTAGGAAGAGACATGGAGATGAGATGGGAAGATGAGACAGGATGACAAGTTGAGACAAGATAGCGAGATGGAATGATGGGAGGTGATGACGAGATGAAGCGAGCCAATGAGACGAGATGAGAAGATGAGTTTAGATGAGATGAAACAAGACTACGAGATGAGGCAAGGACATGAGATGAAGAGATGACATAACAAGACGGAGGAAGAGATGGGATGATTCGATGGGATGATGAGATGGGATGATGAGACGAGATGGGAAAATGAAGCAGAATGATGAGATGAGATGAGATGATGAGATGAGACAAGATGAGAAGATAAGATGAGAAGATGTGAAGGGACAATGAGATGAGATGAATAGTTGGGGTAATGAAATAATGAAACAATGAGACAAGATGGTGAAATGAGGCATGGAGATGAGGTGCAAAAACGAGATGGGATGACGAGATGAGATGAGACAATGAGATGAGAGGATGAGATTAGATGACGAGATGAAGCGAGAGGATGAGACCAGATAAGATGATGAGACGAGACAAAGAGATGAGATGACGGTATGAGATGATGAGATGGGATGATTAGATGGATGGTAAGACAGGATGACTAGATAGGATGATGAGATGGCATGAGCAGATGGGATGGGACAATGAGATAGAATGACAAGATGAGATGTGATGACGAGATGAGATGATGAGATGAGACAATGGGATGGACAATGAGATGAGATGACAAGACGGGATGATGAAATGACAAGACAATGAGACAAGACAGTGGGATGAGACAGCGAGATGAGATGGGAGTACGAAATGAGAAGAGACCACGAGATGGGATGATGAGAGGGGATGACAAGATGAAGCGAGATGATGAGACGATATGAGATGATGAGATGAGATGACGAGATGAGACTACGAGATGAGACGATGACATGAGATGGTGGGACACGATGACAAGATGGATGATTAGTCATGATGACAAGGTGGGATGATGAGACAGGATGACGAGACGAGATGGGAAAATGAGACAGAATGGCGTGATGAGATGAGACGACATGATGAGACAAAATGACAAGATGAGATGAGATGATGAGATGGGATGATGATTTGAGATGATGAGGTGGGAAGATGAAATGACAAGACAATGAGTCAAGATGGTGGGATCAGAGATGGAGATGAGATAGGAAGGTGAGACGGGACAACGAGATGAAGTGAGACGATAAGAGATGAGGTGGCAAGATGATGAGGTGAGATGACGAGATGAGATGACGAGATGCAAAGAGAACATGAGATGATGAGACAGGATGATGAGACGGATGATGAGATGGGAGGACAAGATGGGATGATGAGATGGGAAGACGAACCGAGATGGGACTATGAGACAGAATGACAAGATGAGATGAGATGACAAGATGAGAGAAGATGAGACGAGGAGATGAGATGATGACATGGGGAAATTAGATGAGATGACGAGATGGGATGAAATGATGAGGCAAAGAGACAAGATGGTGGGAGGAGACATGGAGACAAGATGAGAAGATTAGATGGGACAGTGAGATGAGACGAGACAACAAGATGGGATGATGAGAGGAGATGATGAGATGATGTGGGAAGATGAGACGAGATGAGAATACGAGACAATGAGATGAGTGAGATGAGACTACAAGATGAGATGATGACATAAGATGATGTGACAGGATGACGAGATGGGATGATGAGATGGGTTGATGAGATGAGATGGGACAACAAGACAGAAAGATAAGGTGAGATGAGACGAAGAGGTAAGACAAGATGAGATGATGAAATGAGATGATAAGATGGGACGATGAGATGAGATGATGCAAATGGAATTATGAAATGATGAGACAATGAGACAAGACAGAGGGATGAAATATTTAGACAACATGTGAAGACGAGTGGGATGACGAGATGAGATGAGAATGTGAGATCAGATGATAAGAGGAGATGATGAGATGAAGTGAGACAATGAAACGAGATGAGATGATGAGACGATGAGAGGAGATGATGGGACGAGACTGCCAGATGAGACAACAACATGAGATGATGTGATGGAATGATAAGACAGACAATGAGACAGGATGACATGACAAGACAGAAAAATGAGACAAAATGAGATGAGATTAAATGACAAGATGACACAATATGAGATGATGAGTGGAGATGATGAAACGGGATGATGAGATGAGATGATGAGATGGGACAATGATATGATGATACAATAAGACAAGATGATAGGAAGAGACATGGAGATGAGATGGGAAGATGAGACAGGATGACGAGTTGAGACAAGACAATGAGATGGGATGATGAGAGGTGATCACGAGATGAAGCGAGAAAATGAGATGAGATAAGAGGAATTTAGATGAGATGATGAAACAAGGTTACGAGATGAGACGATGACATGAGATAATGAGATGAAATAATGAGATGGACGATGAGATGGGCTGATGCGATCAGATGAGATGGGATGACGAGTTGGCATGATGAGACAGGATGATGAGACGAGATGGAACCACAAGACAGAATGTTGAGATGTGATGAGATGGTAAGACAAGATGATGAGATAGGACGATGAAGTGAGATGAAGAGTTGGGACGTTGAAATGATGAGACTATGAGACAAGAGAGTGGTATGAGACTTGTAGATGAAACAGGAAGATGAGACTGAAAGATTAGGCATGGCGATGTGATGAGATGAGACAACAAGATGGAATCATGAGAGGAGATGATGAGATGAAGTGAGATAAGATGATCAGATGAGCGATGAGATGAGACAAAGAGATGGGATGATGACGTGAGATGATTAAATGATGAGACAATGAGATAAGGTGGTGGGAAGAGACTTGGAGAAGAGACGGGAAGATGAGACTGTAAGACAAGGTGTGATGACGAGATGGGATGAGATAATGAGGTGGGATGATGAGAGGAGATGATGAGATAAAGTGAGATGATGAGACGAGAGGAGATGAAGAGATGATGAGATGAGATGATGAGATGGGATGATGAGATGGGTTGATGAGACAAGATGGAACAATGAGACAGAATGTCGAGATGACATGAGACAATGAGACAATGAGATGAGATGTTGAGATGGGACACTGAGATGAGATGACGAGATGGGATGATGAAATGATGAGACAATGAGACAAGACATTGGGATGAGAAATGGAGATGAAGTGGGAAGATGAGACGGGATGACAAGATGAGACAAGATGATGAGATGGGATGATGAGAGGAGACAATGAGATGAAGTGAGATGATGAGATGAGATGAGATGTTGAGACTATGAAATGAGATGAGGAGACAAGATGACAAGATGAGACAATGTCATGAGATGATGAGACGGGATGATGAGATGGGAGGACAAGCTGGGATGATGAGATGGGTAGATAAACTGAGATGGGACACTGAGACAGAATAATGAGATGAGAAGAGATGACGAGATGATACAAGATGAGGAGACGAGATGAAATGATGAGATCGGATGATGAGATGTGATGATGAGATGGGACGAATAAATGATGGGACAATGAGAAAAGACTGTGAGAGGAGACATGGAGAGGAGATGGGAAGATGAGACTGGATGATGAGATGGGATGATGAGAAGGGATGACAAGATGATACGGGACATTGAGACAGAATAACGAGATGAGAGTAGATGATATGATGAGACAAGATGAGACGTTGAGATGAGATGATGTGATGGAATGATATGATGAGATGACGTGATGGGACGTTGAAATGATGAGACAATGAGAAAAGACTGTGCAATGAGACATGGAGACGAGACGGGATTACGAGATGAGACAAGGCAACAAGATGGGATGATGAGATGTGACAACGAGTTGAAGTGAGACAATGAGATGGGATGAAATGACGGGACAATGAGATGAGTTGACAAGACGAGAGGAGGAGATGGCACAATGACATGAGATGATGAGATGGGAACACGAGATGTATGATGAGACGTTATGACGAGTTGGGATAATGAGACGGTATGATGAGATGAGACAGGACAATGAGACAGAATGACAAGATGTGATGAGATGATGAGATGAGACGATGAGATGAGATGATGAGATGGGATGGTGGGATGAGACATGGAGAAGAGATAGGAAGATGAGACAGGATGATGAGATGAGAAGAGATGATGAGATGGAATGATGAGGGGAGATGACGAGATGAAGCAAGATGATGAGAAGAGATGAGATGATGAGACACGACTATGAGATGAGATCACAACATGAGATGTTGAGATGGGATGATGAGGCGGACAATGAGATGGGATGACCAAATGGGATGATGAAACAATGAAACAATGAGACAAGATGGAGGGATGAAACATGGGGATGAGATGGGAAGACGAGGTGGGATGACATGATGAGACAACATGACGAGATGGGATGATGAGTGTTGAGGACGAGATGAAGCAAGATGATGAGACAAGATGAGAATACGAGATGATGAGATGAGTGAGATGAGACTTTGAGATGAGATGACAGCATAAGATGATGAGATGGGATGACGAGATGGATGATGAGATGGGATGATGAGATGGGATGATGAGACGAGTTGATGAAACGGGATGGAACAACAAAACAGAAATACAAGGTGAAATGAGATGAAGAGGCAAGACAAGATGTGAAGATCAAATGAGATGATGAGATGGGATGATGAGATGAGATGACATGAATGGGATGATGAAATGAAAAGACAATGAGACAAGACGGAAGGATGAGATATTTAGATGAGACATGAAGACGAGTGGGACCACGAGATGAGATGAGAAGACTAGATGGCATGATGAGAGGAGATGATGAGATGAAGCGAGACAATGAGAGGAGATAAGATGATGAGATGATGAGTGGAGATGATGGGACAAGAATGCCAGATGAGAAAACAACATGAGATGATGAGAAGAGATAATGAAATGGACAATGAGACAGGATGACAAGACAAGATGAGAAAATAAGACAGAATGATGAGATGAGATGAAATGATGAGATGAGACAAGTTGAGACGATGAGTGGAGATGATGAAATGGGAAGATGAGATGAGATGATGAGAGGTGACAATGAAATGATGAGACAATGAGACAAGATGTTAGGAAGAGACATGGACATGAGATGGGAAGATGAGAAGGGATGATGAGTTGAGACAAGAACGAGATGGGATGATGAGAGGTGATGATGAGATGAAGCGACACAATGAGATGTGATGAGATGATGAGAAGTTTAGATGAGATGATGAAACAAGACTACAAGATGCAATGACTACAAGAGATGATGAGATGGGATGATGAGTCGGATGATGAGACAGGATGATGAGATGGCATGATGAGATGGGATGATGAGATGAGATGGGATAATGAAACAGAATGATGAGATGTGTTGAGACGACGAGATGAGACAAGATGAGAATATGAGATGAGATGATGAGACGGGATGATGAAATGAGATGACAATATCTGATGAAGAAATGATGACAAAATTGTAAATGACAGTGGGATGAGACATGGAGATGAGACAGAAAGACAAGAAGGGATGACGAAATGAGACAAGATGATGAGATGTGATGATGAGAGGAGATGATGAGATGTAGTGAGACGATGAGATAAGATGATGAGACGAGACGATGACATGAGATGATGAGATGGGATGACAAGACAGACAATGAGATCGGATGACAAGATGGGATGATGAGTCGGGATGAGGAGATGAGATGGTACAATGAGACAGTATGACAAGATGAGATGACAAGACGAGACAAGAAGAGACGATGAGATGAGATGATGAGATGGGACGATGAGATGAGATGATGAAATGGGATGAAGAAATGACAAGACAATGAGACAAGTCGTTGGGATGAGACATGGAGATGAGAAAGAAAGACGAGATGGGATGACGAGATGAAACGAGGTGATGAGTTGGGATGATGAGGGGAGATGACAAGATGAAGTGAGATGATGAGATGAGAAGAAATGACGAGAGGATGAGATGAGATATTGAGAGCAGACAACGAGATGAGACAATGACATGAAATGTTGGGATGGGATGAAGAGATGGACAGTGACATGGAATGATGAGATGGGATGATGAGATGGGATGATGAGACAAGATGGCACAACGAGACCGAATGATGAGACAAAATGAGACGATGAGATGAGAAAAGATGAGGCTGTGAGGTGAGAAGATGAGACGGGAGGATGAGATGAGATGATGAGAAGGGACGATGAAATGATGAGGCATTGAGACAAGACAGTGGGATGAAACACGGAGACAAGACAACAAGATGAGATGGGACAATAAAATGAGAGGATGAAGAGAGATGACGAGACAAAGCAAGATGATGACATGAGATGAGAGGATGAGACGACGAGATGAGATGATGAGATGAGATGATGACATGAGATAACATGAGATGATGAGATGAGATGAGGAGATGTATGATGAGAAGGGATAATGAGATGGGATGATGAGACTGGATGATGAGAAAAGATGGGACACAGACAGAATGATGAGATGAGATGAGATGACAAGACAAGACAAGATGAGATGATGAGATGAGACAATGAGATGGGAAAATGAGATGAGATGATGAGATGAGCTGATGAAATGATGAGTCAATGAGACAAGACAGAGGGATGAATCATGGAGATGAGTCAGGGAGAGGAGATGGGACAACGAGATGAGACAAGATGTCTAGATGGGATGATGAAATGAGATGAGACACCGAGCCGAGCCAAGATGAGACGATGAGAAGAGACAATGAGATGGGACGATGAGATGAGATGATGAGTTGAGAGGATGAAATGATGAGACAATTAGACAAGACAGTGGGATGACACATGCAGATGGGCAGAAAAACAAGGTGGGAGGATAAGATGAGATGAGATGACATGATGAGATGATGAGAGGAGACAACGAGATGAAATGAGATGATTAGACATGATAAGACAAGACCATGAAATGAGAAGATGTGATGAGACAACAAGATGAGACAATGACATGAGATGATGAGATGGACAATGAGACCAGATGACAAGATGGGATAATGAGCCTGGATGACAAGACTAGATGGGAAAACGAGACAGAATGATGAGATAAGGTGACAGGACATGACATAATAACATGAGACAAAGAGATGAGATAATGAGATGAGACGATGAGATGAGATGATGAGAGGGGATAATGAAATGAGGGACAATGAGGCAAGACTTTTGGATGAGACATGGAGACAAGACGGGAAGATGAGACTGGATGACAAGATGAGATGACAAGATGGGACGATGAAATGAGAAGACAATGAGACAAGACCATGGGATGAGACATGAAGACGAGGCAGGAAGATGAGACTGAATGATGAGATGAGATGAGATGACAAAATGGGATGATGGGTAAAGACGATGAGATGAAGTGGAACAATGAGACAAGATGAGATTAGATGTCGTGATGAGACTATGAGATGAGTCGACAACATGAGATGTTGAGATGGATTGAAGAGACAGACCATGAGATGGGATGACAATATGAAATGTTGAGACGGGATAATGAGATGAGATGGGACAATGAGACAGAATGATGAGATCAGATGAGACGATGAGAAGAGACAAAATGAGATGAGAGATGAGAAGATGAGATGGGAAGATGAGATGATGAGATGGGAAGATGAAATGATGAAACAATGAGACAAGATGCTAGGATGAGACATGGAGATGAGACTGGAAGACAAGACGGGATGAGATGAGACAAGATGATGAGATGATATGATGAGAGGACATGATGAGATGAAGCATGACGAGGAGACGAGATGAGATGAGGAGACGATGAGATGAGATGACAAGATGATGAGATGGGATGATGACATGAAATGATGAGACGGGATGATGAGATGGATGATGTGATGGGATGATGAAATGGGATGATAAGATGGGATGACAAGATGAGTCAGGACACTGAGACAGAATGGCAAGATGAGATGAGATGACATGAGACAAAATGAGAAGATGAGATGAGATGCTGAGATGGGACGATGAGATGAGATAATGAAAAGGGACAATGAAATGATGAGACAATTGGACAAGATGGTGGGATAAGACATGGAGACGAGATGGTAACATGAGATAGGACAATGAGATGAGACAAAATGATGAGAGGGGAGGAAGAGAGAAAATGATGAGATGAGATGAGATGACAAGATGATGAGGCAAGATGAGAGGACAAGACCTGATGACAAGATGAGATGATATGATGAGAGGAAAATACAAGAAGGAATGATGAGACAATGGAATGACAAGCTGAGATGATCAGATGAGATGAAGATATGAGACTATGAGACGAGACAGGGAGACAAGATGGGATAAGGAGAAGGGACAACAAAGTGAGACAGGAAAAAGAGATGGGATGACAAGATTAGTGAGATAACAAGATCAAATAAAAAGATGAGATGAGTAGATGGGAAAATGAGATGAAAAGGGATGATGAGTTGAGTTTAGATGGTGAGACCTGACAAAGAGAGGAGAAGATGAGATGAGAGGAGATTATGAGATGATGAGATGAGACAAGGTGAAAAGATGGAATGATGAGATGAGACGAGATCAGATGATGATATGAGACTGTGAGACGAGACAGGGAGACAAGATAGGATGACAAGACAGGATGATGAGATGGGATGAGGAGATGAGATGGGACAACAAGATGGAATGATGAGATGAGATGAGATGATGAGAGGAGAAAGATGTGATGACAAGATGGGACAATGAGACAGGATGAAGAGACAGATGATGAGAAAGGATGATGGGTTGAGTTAGGACAATGAGATGAAACCAGGAGATGAGATGACAAGATGAGATCATGAGACAAGAAGATAGAAAGAGACAGTAAGATGTTGCAGGGAGATGAGAGAGGATAATAAGCCAGGACGATGAGACAGGATGATGAGACGAGATGAGGTGTTGAGATGAAATGATGAGAAGTGATGATGAGATGGGACAATGAGACAGGATGACTAAATGAGATGAGATGATGGGATGAAAGATGAGAAGAGAAGACAAGATGATGAGATGACAACACAAGATGATGAGATGAGACGATGAGACCAGATGACTTTAGGAGACAATGAGATGTGTGGACGAGATGAGATGACGAGATGGGATGTTGAGATGAGACAAGATGTCGCGGTGTGATGAGATGATAAGATGAGACGAGATGACAAGATGAGATGATGAGACTGGATGATGAAATGGACAATGAGATAAGATGACGAGATGAGATGAGATGATGAGAAGAAATGACAAGATAATGAGATATGAGATAAAACGATGAGTTGAGATGAAGTGATGAGATGGGATGATGAGACTGGGTTATATGACAAGACAGGAGGATGAGATGGGATAATAAGATGAGATGAGATGATGAGATGGGATAAGATGAGTCAATGAGATGAAATGACAAAACGGGATGATGAGACGAATGACAAGTCAGTATGATGAGATGAGATGAGTCTAAGAGACAGGATGATGAAATGGGACAACGAGATGCGATGAAGAGAGGTGATCCAAGACGATGAGTCGGGACAATGAGATGATGAGACAGGACGATCAGATGAAATGAAGAAATGAGATGAGATGATGAGATGAAATGATGAGATGAAATGACTAGATGAAGTGATGAGACGACCTGATGAGATGACGAGATGAGATGATGAGATGGAATGACGAGATGCGATGAGATGATGAGATGAGATGAGATGAGATGATGAGATTAAACAATGAGAAGGGATGACGAGATGACAAGATGAGATGACCTGATGAGATGATGAGATGAGACGATGATATGAGATAAGATGATGAGACAGGATGATGAGATGAGGTAAGATGATGATATATGATGAGAAGATATAATTAGATGAGATGATGAGATGAGACGATTACATGAGATGACATGGGATGAGGAGATGGAAAATGTGATGGGATGATGAGATGGGATGACAGATGAGATGTGAAATGAGACAGAATGACGAGATGAGATAAGATGAGGATATGAGACAAGATGAGATGATGAGATGAGATGATGAGACAGGACAATGAGATGAGATGACATGATAAGAAGACAAAAGAGAATGATGAAAAGATGATGAGATCAAAGGACAAGATGAGATGATGAAATGGGACGACAGAAGGAGAAGAGATGTTGAGATGGGATGATGAGACAGGATGATGAGATGAGATGATGAGATGGTACAATGAGAAATGATGATGAGATGAGACGAGACGATGAAATGGGATGATGAGGTGAGAAAACAAGATGAAGCAAGAGGTTGAGACAAAATGAAATGATGAGGTGATGAGACCAGATGATGAGACTATGAGATGAGACACTGCATGGGATGATGGGACAGACGAGATGGGATGACTAGATGGGATAAGATGGGTTGATGAGTCGAGATGGGACAATGAGTCAGAATAACAAGATGAGATGAGACGATGAGATGAGACAAGAGGAGATGGTGAGATGAAACAATGTGATGGGACGATGAGATCAGATGATGAGATGGGATGATGAAATGATGAGACAATGAGACAAGATGGTGGGATGGGGCATGGAGATGAGACGGGAAGACAAATGGGATGATGAGATGAGAAGAGATGATGAGAAGAAATGATGAGAGGAGACGACAAGATGAAACGAGATGACAAAACAAGATGAGATGAGACAATGAGATGAGATGGAACAACGAGAAGGGATGATGAGATGTGATGACGAGATGTGATGAGATGACAATATGAAATGACAAGAATAGACAACAAGATGATGAGACAGGATGATGAGATGAGACGAGATGATGAGATGAAATGATGAGAGGATGAGACAAGAAGATAAGATGATGAGAGTAGATGAGATGATGAGATGCAATGACAAGATGATGAGATGACAAGATATCACAATGAGATGAGATGAAACAATTAGATAGGACAATTAGACCCAATGATGTGATGAGACAGGAGAATGAGATGGGAAAACTAGATGAGGTGATATGAAGAGATGGGACAAGATGAGTCGACAAGATGAGATGACAAAACGGGATGATGAGATGAACGATGAGATGGTATGACAAGATGAGATCAGTCGATGAGACAGGATGATGAAAAAGGACAATGCAATGGGATGACGAGAAGACAAAATGGGATGATGAGACCAGACAATGAGATAATGAGATGGGACGAGGAGATGAGATGACGAGATGAGCCAAGATGATGAGACAGGGAGATGAGACCAGAAGTTGGAAAAATGAGACAGAATGACAAGAGGAGACATGACTATGAGATGAGATGAGATGAGATGATGAGATGATGACATGAGATGATGAGATGGTATGAGGGCACAGACGATGAGATGGGATGATGAGATATGATGATGAGATGGAATGACGAGATGAGATGGAAAAATGAGACAGAATGACAAGATGAAATGACAAGATGAGAAAAGATGAGATGATGAGGTGGGATGATGAGATGGGATGATGATATGAGATGAGATGACAAGATGGAATAACAAAACAGAATGATGAGAAGATGAGACCCTGAGATGAGATGAAAAGAGAAGATGATGAGAAAAGACAGTGGGATGAGACATGGAGACAAGACGGATTGACAAGAGGTGATGAGGAGATGTGATGAGATGGGATGAGAGGAGATGATGAGATGAGATGACAAGATGAGATGGGGTGATAAGATGATGAGATGTGATGAAAATTTAAGACGGGATGACAAGACAAATGACGTGTGAGGACAACAAGATCAGATAGGATGACAAGATGGGACAATTAGATGAGATGAAATGAGGAAATTTCAATGAGACAACCATAAACTAAAATGAAACAAGACAAGATGATGAGACAAGAGAGTGGGATGAGATGGAGATGAGATGAGATGTCAAGATCGGATGACAAGAAGAGAAGAGACACTGAGATGGGGCAATGAGAGGGGACGATGAGATGAAATGAGACAATGAGATGAGATGAGATGATGAGATGACAATAAGAGATGATGAGATTTGATGAATTGATGAAATGGGGTGATGAGATGGAACGATGAAATGAGATCCAAAATGAGATGGGACAACGAAATGAGATGAGAGGACAAGATGATGGAATGAGAAAATATGATAAAACAGGATGATGAGATGAGAAGAGACGATGAGACAGGACAATGAGATGGGATGACGAATGAGATGAGACAACGAGATGAGACGAGATGATGAGACAGGACAATGAGATGAGATGAGAGGACGAGATGACGAGATGAGAAAATACTATAAGATGGGATGGTGAGATGAGAAGAGATGATGAGACAGAACAATTTGATGGGATGATGAATGAGATTAGACAATGAGATGAAATGAGAGTGAATGATGAGAAGAGACAATGAGACAGGACACCAATTTGAGACAAGACAACAAGATGAAATGATGAGAAGATCAGACAGGACGATGAGATGAGATGATGAGATGAGATGACAAAACAGGGAGAAAAGATGGGATGAAAAGACAGGAAGATGAGAAGAGATGAGATGATGAGATGAAATGGCAGGCCGGGACAATGAGATGAGGCAATGAGATGAAGAGATGTGATGACAAGGAGGGATGACAGGATGAGACGAGATGATGAGACGAAAATACAAGAAGGGATGATGAGACAATGAGATGACAAGATGAGATGATGAGATGAGACCAAGATAGGAGACTGCGAGTTGAGACAGGGAGACAAGAACGGATGATGAGACAGGATGACAAGTTGAAACAGGAAAATGAGATGGGATGACAAGATTAGATGAGATAATGATATGAAAGGAAGGGATGAGATGGGGAGATGGGAAGACAAGATGCGAAGGGATGATGAGTGGAGACGAGATGATGAGACGTGATGAAGAGATGAGAAGACAAAATAAGATAAGACTATGAGATGATGAGATGAGACAAGATGACAAGATGGGATGATGAGATGAGATGAGATGATGATATGAGATTGTGAGACAAGACAGGGAGACAATATAGGATGACGAGATGGGATGATGAGACAGGATGAAGAGATGAGATGGGTCAACGAGATGGAATGAGGAGATGAGATGAGATGACGAGAGGAGACAAGATGGGCTGATGAGATGAGATGATGAGACAGGATGAAGAGACAGATGATGAGACAGGATGATGGGTTGATATGGGATGATGAGATGAAACCATGAGATGAGAGGACAAAGATGAGATGATGAGACAAGATGATGAAACAAGACATCAAGATGTGACAGGGAGATGAGACGGGAGGATAAGCTGGGACGATTGTGACAGGAAGATGAGATCAGATGAGATGTTGAGATGAAACAATGAGATGAAATGATGAGATGGAATGAGTCAGGATGATGAAATGAGATGAGATGATGAGACGAAATGACTAGGGAGATGGCAAGACAGGATGATGAGATGAGATGAGATTATGAGATGGGATGATGAGATGGGATGATGAGACAGAGTGATGAGAAGAGATGAGATGACGAGAAGGGACAATGAGATGAGATGAGATGACAAGATTGTATGACGAGATGGGACAATGGGAAAAGACAGGACAATGAGAAGAGATGGGATGACAAGATGGGAAAAGATGTGAGGACAAGATGAGATGATGAGATGATATGAAGAGATGGGATGACGAGATAAGATGAGATGGCTAGATGAAATGATGAGAACAGATGATGTGATGATGAGACAAGATGACCTTATGAGATGACGAGATGAGACAACATGTTGAGGTGAGATGACTAGACGGGATGATGAGATGAGATGAGACAATGAGATATGGCGAGATGACATGATGAGATAAGATGACGAGATGAGATGATGAGACAGGATGATGAGATGAGAAGAGATGATGAGGTGAAATGACAAGATGATGAGATGACGAGATAAGATGACAAGATGAGATGAAGCGATGAGATGGGAGAATGGAGCTGGATGATGTGACGAGAGAGGAAGATGAGATGGGACTAGATGAGATGAGAAGGCGAGATGGGATGAGATGAGTCATCAAGATGAGATGACAAAACAGGATGATGAGATGAATGAAGAGACAGGATGATGAGGTGAGATGAGATTATGAGATGGAATGATGAGATGGGACAATGAGATGGGAAAATGGGATGACGAGATGAGATGATGAGATGAGATGGTGCGATGAAGTGATAAGAAGAAATGACGAGATGATGAGACAACCTGATGTGATGATGAGACGAGACAATGAGATGAGACTATGAAATGGGATAACAAGATGAGATGAGATGACAAGATGAAATGATGAGAAGAGATGATGAGATGATGAGGCGAGAAGACCTGATGAGACAACGAGACAAGAAGATGAGAGGAGATGAGGCAATGAGGCTGGATGATGTGACGAGTGAGGAAGATGAGATGGGACAACTAGATGATATGAGACAATGAGATGGGAAGAGATGAGTCAACGAGATGAGATGACAAAATGGGATGATGAGATGAATGACAAGATGGGATGATGAGATGAGATGGGTCAACGAGACAGGACGATTAGATGGGATGAAAAGATGATGAGATAGGATGACAAGATAAGACAAAGAGATGATCAGATGGGATGACGAGTCAAGATGATGAGATGAGGTGAAATGATGAGATGAAATGAAGAGAAGGAATGATGAGATGAAGAGACAAGACGACCTGATGAGATGATGAGATGAGATGATAAGATGAGATGATAAGATGGGATGACGAGATGAGATGATGAGATGAGATGAGATGACGAGAAGAAACGATGAGTAGAGATGGTGAGTTGATGAGATGAGATGACCTGATGAGATGACTTGACGAGATGATGAGATGAGATGACGAGAGGGGATGACGAGTTGAGATGAGATTGTGAGAGGAAACAATGAAAAGGCATGATGAGATGACAACATGAGATGACCTGATGAGATGATGAGACAAGATGACGAGATGAGTTGAGATGATGAGACAGGATGATGAGATGAGACAGGATGATGAGATGTGATGAGATGATATGATGTGAAGAGACGAGCAGATGAGATGACAAGACCAGATGATGAGACGGACAATGAGACAGGATATTGAGGTGACATGGAAAGATGAGACGGGATGATGAAATGTTTCATCATCCCAGATGACAAGATGAAATGAGACGAACAGATGAAACAATGAGATGAGATGACGAGTTGAAACTGGGAGATGAGACTGGATAACTAGATGGGATGATGAGATGAGATGGGACAACAAGAAGGGATGACGATATGATGAGATGATGAGATAAGATGAAGAGATGAGATAAAATGATGGGATGGGACAATGAAACTGGATGATGTGATGAGACAGGATGATGAGATGGGACAGCTAGATGAGATGGGACAACGAGATGGGATGAGATGAGTCGATGAGATATGATGACAAAATGGGAGGACGAGACAAACAATGAGATGGAATGATGAGAAGAGATCAGTCGATGAGACTGCATGATGAGATGGGATGACAAGATGTGATGAGGAGATGACGAGATGAGACAACGAGATGATGAGATGGGACAAGGAGATGAGATGATGTGATCAGCCAAGATGATGAGACAGGGGGATGAGATGAGACAAAAAGATGGGAAGGTGAAGAGAGATGAGATGAGGAGATGGAACAATGAGACGGGATGACGAGATGAGACATGACGATGAGACGAGATGAGATGATGAAATGAGACGATGACATGAGATGATGATACAGGATGAGGAGATGGATGATGAAACACGATGATGAGATGCAATGGGACAATGAGACACAATGATGAGATGAGATGATGAGATGAGACAAGATGAGATGATGAGATGAGATGATGAGACAGGATGATGAGATGAGATGGGAAGATGGGAATACAAAACAGAATGATGAAATGATGATGAGATGAGATGACAAGATTAAATGACAAGATGGGATGACAAGACAGGAAGACAGGATGAGAAAAGATGAAGAGACAGGATGACAAGATGAGATGAGATGACGAGATGGTACAATGAGACAGGATGACAAGATGAGATGAGACAATGAGACAAGACAATGAGATGAGGTGATGAGATGAGCTGACAAGATGAGACAATGAGATGGGATGACAAGATGGATGATGAGATGAGATGACAAATGGGAAGAAAAGATGAGAAGAGACAATGAGATGGGATGATGAGACAGGAGGCGGAGATGAGATGAGATGATGAGATGGTAGAAGGAGATATGAATATGAGATGAGATGAGATGAGGAGACAAGAAGAGGAGAAGTGGTGATGAGATGAGGTGATGAGATGAGACAATGAGACGGGATGATGAGATGGATGATGAGATGGGATCACAAGATGAGACGAAATGACGAGATGAGATGACAAGAAGAGATGGGATGAGCAGATGAGGAGATTAGATGAGAAGATGAAACGGGATGTCAAGATGGATGTTGTGAAGGGATGATGAGATCAGATAGGATGACAAGATGGGACAATGAGATGAGATGTAATGATGAGAGGACAATGAGACAATGAGAAGCCAAGATCAGGCAACATGAGAGGTTGAGACAAGATGGTGGGATGAGACGGAGATGAAATGGGATGTCAAGATAGAATGAGTTGAGAAGAGACAATGAGATGGGACGATGAGAGGGGATGTTGATGAGATGAGATGATTAGATGGGATGATGAGATGATAAGAAGAGACAACGAGATGGGATGAGTTGACAAGATGGGATGATGAGGTGGAACGATGAGATGAGATTAGAGAATGAGATGGGACAACAAGATTAGATGAGAGGATGAGATGACAAGATGAGAAAATATGATAAGACAGGATGATGGGAAGAGAAGAGATGATAAGATGGAATGAAGAGATGGGACAGCGAAGGAGATGAGATGATGAGATGGGACAACTAGATGAGATGAGAGAATGAGATGATGAGATGAGAAAATACGATGAGATGGGCTGGTGAGATGAGAAGAGATGATGAGATGGAATGATGAGATGGGATGATGAATAAGATGACACAACGAGATGAAACAATGAAACAGGATGATGAGATTGGACGATGAGACAGGACAACGATTTTGAGGCAAGATGACAAGATGAAATGATGAGAAGATGAGATGGGATGATGAGTGGAGATGATGAGATGAGATGAGATGACAAGCCAGGAAGACGAGATAGGACCATGAAACAGGAAGGTGAGAAGAGACGAGATGAGGAGATGTAAAGATAGGATGGGACAATGAGATGAGAAGAGATGATGAGATGTGACAAGATGAGACCACAAGATGAGCTGACGACATGAAACTATGAGACGGGATGATGAGATGGACGATGAGATGGAATGATGAGAAAAGACAACGAGATGAGTTGAGATGATGACATGAGACAAGATGAGACAACGAGATGAGAGGATGAGGTGGAATGACCAAATGGGATGGGTCAATGAGATGAAACTATGAGAAGAGACAACGAGAAGACAAGACATGATGTTGAGGCTAGATGACGAGATGAGGCAGGGAGATGAGACATGATGATGAGACAGGAAAACGAGAAGAGTTGAGATGAGGATATGTGAAAATGAGACAAGATGTCGAGATGAGATGAAACAATGAGATGATGAGACAAGATGAGAGGACAAGATGAGATGACACATGGGATGAGATGATAAGATGAAAATACGAGAAAGGATGATGAGACAATGGGATGAAAAGATGAGATGATGAGATGAGAAAAAGATATGAGACTGTGAGATGACTCAAGGAGAAGAGATGGGATGAGGAGATGGGATGACAAGCTGAGACAGGGCAACGAGATGGGATGAAAAGATTAGAGGAGATAATGAGAGGAAATGATGAGATGAGATGAGGAGATGGGAAGATAAGATGAGAAGGGACAAAGAGTTGAGACGAGACAATGAGACCTGATGAAGAGACAAGAAAATGAAATGAGATGAGACTAAGACATGATGAGAAGAGACAAGAAGAAAAGATGGAATGATGAGATGAGACCAGATGAGATGATGATATGAGACTGTAAGATGAGACAGGGAGACAAGATAGGATGACAACATGGGATGATGAGATGGGATGAAGAGATGAGATGGGACAGTGAGATGGAATGATGAGATGAGATGAGATGATGAGAGGAGATAAGATGGGATGACAAGATGAGACAATGAGACAGGATGAAGAGACAAATGATGAGATGGGAAGACAGGTTGAGTTGGGACGATGAGAGGAAACTAGGAGATGAGAAGATGAGATGAGATGATGAGACAAGATGATGAAATGAGACAGCAACATGTGACAGGGAGATGAGATGGGATATTAAGCCAGGATGATGAGAGAGGATGATGAGATGAGATGAGATGTTGAGATGAAAGGATGAGCAGAGAGGACGAGATGGGACAATGAGTCAGGATGATGAAATGAGATGAGATGATGAGATGAAAGACAAGAAGAGAAGACCAGATGATGAGATGATAGCAAGAGATGATGAGACGAGACAATGAGACAGGATGACGAGATGAGATGAAATGATGAGACGGGATGATGAGATGGGTCGATGAGAAAGGGTGACAAGAAGAGACAAGAAGAGGAGAAGGGACAATGAGAGGAGAGGAGATGAGGAGATGGTATGATGAGATGGATTGATGAGAAGAGACAGGACAATGAGAAGAGATGTGATGACAAGATGGACAAGATGTGAGGATGAGGTGAGTTGACAAGATGAGATGATGAGATCAGATGACGAGATGAGATGAGATGAGATGAGGTGATGTGATGAGATGATAAGAAGAGACTAGAAGATGAGATGACATTATGAGAATAGATGACGAGACAGACAATGAGACAGGATGACGAGATGAGATGAGACGATGAGATGAAATGAGAAGATGATGAGATGATGTAAGACAATGAGTGAAAATGAAGCAATGAGATGGGACAATGAGACTGGATGATGTCAAGAGGATGAGATGGGAAAATTAGATGAGATGAGATGACAAGAAGGGGGAAACAAACAATGAGATGAGATGACAAAATGGGATGATGAAACGAACGATGAGGAAGGTTGATGAGATGAGATGGGTCAACGAGACAGGACAATGAGATGGGAAAATGAGATGGGATGATGACATGATGAGATGGGAAGTCGAGACAGGACAATGAGATGATAAGAGGGGATGATGATACAAGATGACGAGATTAAAGGAGGTGAGGAGATGAAACAATGAGAGGAAATGATGGGATGAAGAGAAGAGATGACCTGATGAGACAAGGAGATGAGATGACAAGATGAGATGATGAGACGGGATGATGAGATGATGTGATGAGATGACCTGATGAGATGATGAAAGGAGATGATGAGATGAGATGAGATGACAGGACGGGACAATGAGATGAGATGAGATGAGATGAGATGATGATATAGGATGAGATGATAAGATGAGATGAGATGATGAGATGAGACAATGACATGAGATGATTAGACAGGATGAGGAGATGGATGATGAGACAGGATGATGAGATGGGATGATAAGATGGGATGACGAGATGAGATGTTACAATGAGACAGAATGACAAGATGAAATGAGACAATGAGATGAGACAAGATGAGGCGATGAGATGAGACAATGAGATGGGATGATTAGAGGAGACGATGAGATCAAGCGAGACGTTGAGATGAGGTGACAAGACAAGACAGCTAGATGAGACAACATAAGACTATGAAATAGGATGACAAGACGGACAATGAGACTGGATGATGAGATGGGATGATGAGATGAGATGGGACAAAAAGACAGCATGATGAGATGAGACAAGATGATGAGACAAGACAAGATGAGAGAATGAGATGAGATGATGAGATGGGATGATGAAATGAAAAGAAAATTAAGCAGGTGTTGGGATGAGACATGGAGATGTGTAGGGAAGACAAGACAGGACAACGAGATGAGATGAGACAATGAGATGGGATGATGAGAGTAGATGATGAGATGAAGTGAGAGGATGAGATGACATGAGATGATGAGACGATGAGATGAGATGATGAGACAAGGTGATGAGATGAGACGATGACATGAGACAATGAGACAGGATGATGAGACGGACGATGAGACAGGATGACAAGATGGGATGATGAGACAGGATGATGAGATACGATGGGAAAACAAGACAGAATGAAGAGATGAGATGAGATGATGAGATGAGACAAGATGAGATGATGAGATGAGATGATGAGATGGGACAATGAGATGAAATAACGAGGTGGGACAATGGAATGACAAGACGATGAGGCAAGATGGTGGGATGAGGCATGGAGATGAGATGTGAAGATGAGATGGGATGATGACATGAGACGAGATGATGAGATGGGATGATGAGAGGAGACGAAAAGATGAAGCGAGACAATGATATGTGATGAGATGATGAGACGATGAGATGAGATGATGAGATGAAGCGATGACAAGAGATGATGAGCAGGATGATGAGATGGAGGATGAGATGGGATGATGAGATGGGAGGATTAGACAGAATGACGAGATGAGACAGAACAATGAGACAGAATAATGGGATGAGAGGAGGTGCAAATTGATACAAGTTGAGATCATGAGAGGAGATAATGTGATGGGATGATGAGTGAGATGACAAGATGGGATGATGAAATTTTGAGACAATGAGACAAGACAGTGGAAGGAGACATGGAGACAAGATGGGATGATGAGATGGGATGATGAGATGGGACGATGAGATGAAACGAAACAATGAGATGGGATGATGAGAGGAGCTGACGAGATTAAGGGAGATGATGAGATGAGAAGAGGGGATGATGAGATGAGAAGACGAGATGTGAAAATGACATGAGATAATGAGATGGGATGATAAGAAGGACGATGAGAGAGGATGAAGTGATGGGATGAAGAGACAATGATGAGATGAGATGGGACAATGAGGCTGTAAGATGAGATGAGAAGACATGAGCAGATGAGACAAGATGAGACAATGAGATGACAGGATGAGAAGGGACAATTAGATGAGATGATGAGATGCGACGATGGCATGATAAGACAATGAGGAAAGAAGGTGTGATAAGACATGGAGTTGAGATGGGAAGGGAGATGATGAGAGCAGATGATGAGATGAGGAGAGACAATGATATGAGATGAGATTAAGAGACATTGAGATGAAAAGAAGAGTCAACATTATGAGATGAGAGAACGACATGAGATAATGAGATAGGATGATGAGATGGGATGATGAGATGGGATGATGAGATGGACAAACAAACTGGATAGTGAGATGGGATGACGAGAAGAGATGGGACAATGAGACAGAATGAGAAGATGAGATGAGACAACAAGATGAGGCAAGATGAAATGAAGAGGTCAGATGATGAGACAGGACAATGAGATGAGATCACGACATGGGATGATGAAATGATGAGATGAGAGAAGATGGTGGACTGAAACATGGAGATGAGACGTGACAAGGAGAAGAGATGAGAACATAGGAGGTGATGATGAGAGGAGAAAATGAGATGAAGCGAGATGGTGAGACAAGATCAGATGATGAAACGATGAGATGAGAAAACTAGACGAGATGGCAAAATGAGATGATGACATAAGATGATAGGACTGGATGACGAGATGGACAATGAGACGGGATGTTGAGATGTGATGATGAGATGGGATGATGAGATGGGATGATGAGAGGAGAAGACGAGATGAAGTGAGATGATGAGATGAGATGTGATGATGAGGTGAAGAGATGAGATGTCGAGATGAGACAATGAGATGAGAAAATGACATGAGATGATGACATGGGATTTCAAGATGGACAATGAGATGGGGTGAAAAATGGGATGATGAGACGGGATGATGAGATGAGATGGGAAAATGAGTCAGAATGATGAGATGAGATGAGATAAGATGAGATGATGAGACGAGATGATGAGACAGGACGATTAGATGAGATGACAAGATGGGAAAATGAAATGAGAAGACAATGAGAGAGGATGGTGGGATGAGACACAGAGATGAGATGGAAAGATGAGATGGGACGATGAGAGGATATAAGATGATGAGATGGGATGATTAGAGGAGACAACAAGATGAAGCGAGATGATGAGACCTGTTGAGATGATGACAGGATGAGATGAGATGACGAGATGAGACTATGAGATGAGATGATGACATGAGATGATGAGACGGGATAATGAGACAGACAAAGAGATGGGATGATGAGATGGGATGATGAGATGGGATGAAGAGACGAGAGGGAACAATGAAACAGAATGGCAGGAAGAGATGAGATGATGTGATGAGACAAGATGAGATGATGAGGTGAGATGATGATATGGGATGATGAGATGAGATGATGGGATGGGATGATGAAATGATGAGACAATGAGACAAGGTGGTTGGATGAGACTGCAGACCAAAAGGGAAGATGAGATGGGATGATGAGATGAGAGAAGACGACGAGATGGGATGATGAGAGGAGAGGATGAGGTGAAGTGAGAGATGAGATGAAATGAGATGAAGAGATGATGAGATGAGATGATGAGATGAGAGGACGAGATGAGATGATGACATGAAATGATGAGAAGGGATGACAAGATGGATGATGAGACTGGATGACGGGATGGGATGATAAGATGGGATGACGTGACAAGATGGGACAATGAGACAGAATGATGACATGAGATGAGATGACGAGATGAGACCAGATGAGATGATTACATGAGATGATGAGATGGAAAAGATGAAATGAGATGATGAGATGGGACAATGAAATAATAAGACAATGAGACAAATGGTGGGATGAGACATGGAGACTAGATGGGAAGATGAAATGGGATGATGGGATGAGATGAGATGACAAGATAGGATGATGAGAGGAGATGACAAGGTGAAGTGAGATGATGTGACAATATGTGGGGACAAGACAATGACATGAGATGAAAATACAAGACAACGATATGAGTCAAAAACATGAGATCATAAGACAGGATTATGAGATGGAGGATGAGTCAGTATGATGAGTTGGGATGATGACATTGGATGATGGGACAAGACAGGGCAACAAAACAGAATGACGAGATGAGATGAGACAATGAGATGAGACAAGTTGAGATGATGAGATGAGATGATGAGAAGGGATGATGAGATGAGGTGACAATATGGGACAATGAAATGATGAGACAATGAGACTCATCATTTGGAATGAGACATGGAGATGAGACAGGAAGATGAGACAGGAAGATGAGATGAGAAGAGACAATGAGATGGGATGATGAGAGGAGATGAAGAGCTGAAGTGAGATGATGAGATGAGATGAGATGATGAGATGAGTTAGGATGATGAGATGAGATGATGAGATGGGTCAATGAAATGATGAGACAATGAGACAAGAGGGTCAGATGAGACATGGAGATGAGAAAGGTAGATGAGGCTAGATGACAAGATGAGACAAGACGTCAAGACGGGATGTTGAGGCAGGATGATGAGATGAGACGGTTCAATGAGACAGAATGACGTGATGAGATTAGATGATGAGAGGAGACAAGATGAGATGATGAGACGTGTCAACAAGATGGGACGATGTGACGAGATGACGAGATGGGACAAGAAATGATGAGACAATGAGACAACATGGTGGGATGAGACATGGAGACGAGAGATGAACACAAGACTGAATGATGAGATGACACGACGAGATGGTATGATGAGATGGGATGATGAGATGAGAAAAGACAATGTAACAGAATGATGAGATGAGATGAGACGATGATATGAGACAAGATTAGATGTGGATATGAGACATTGAGACAGGACGATGAGATGAGATGATGAGATGAGAAAATGACATGTGATGATGAGATGTGAGGACATGATGGACGATGAGATGGGATGATGGGATGACGAGATGGGATGATGAGATGGGATGATGAGATGAGACAGGTCAACGAGACAGAATGACGAGATGAGATGAGATGACAAGATATTGAGATGAGATGAAGAGATGAGACTATGAGATGAGATGACAACATGAGATGATGAGAACGGATGATGAGATGGATGAAAAGATGGGATGACAAGATCGGATGATGTGACGGGATGATGAGACAAGATGGGAAAGTGAGACAGAATAATGAAATGAGATGAGATGATGAGATGAGACAAGATTAGATTAGAAGAAGAGATATTGAGATGGGACAATGAGATGAGATGATGACACAGAACAATGAAATGATGAGACAATGAGACAAGACGGTGGGTTGAGACATGGAGATGAAATGGAAGGATGAGGCTTGACAACTATATGAGACGAGATGACCAAATCGGATGATAAGATGTGATGACGAGACGAGACATGACAATGAGACAGAATGACGAGGTGAGAGGAGATGGCGAGATGGTGCAAGAAGAGACAATGAGATGAAAAAATGAGATGGGATGATGAGATGACATGATGAGATCAGATGATGAAATGATGGGACAATGAGAAAAGATGGTGGGATGAGACATGGAGACTAGATGGGAAGATGAGATAGGATGAAGGGATGAGATTAGACGACGAGATCGGAGGATGAGAGGAGATGACCAGATTATACGAGATGATGAGATGGGATGAGATGATGAGATGATGAGTTGTGATGACGAGAATAGACGATGAGATGAGACTACGAGATGAAGAGAAGAGACTGGATGATGAGAAAGGCGATGGGACAGGATGATGAGACAAGAAGGGACAATGAGACTGAATGACGAGATGAGATGAGACAACGAGATGAGACAAGATGAGACAATGAGATGAGACAATGAGATGGGATGATGAAATGAGATGACAAGATGGGACGACGAAGTGATGTGTCAATGAGACAAGGCCATGGGATGAGACATGGAGACAAGATGAGAGGACAAGATGGGATGACGAGATGAGATGAGACAATGAGTTGGGATGATTAGAGGAGATGATGAGATGAAGCATGACAATGAAATGAGATGAGATGACGAGATGATATGAGATGAGACAAAATGATGAGATGAGATGATGACATGAGATGATGAGATGGAATGAAGAGACGGAAGATGAGATGGGATGTTGAGATGAGATGATGAGACAGGATAACCAGACGAGAAGGGAAAATGAGACAGATTGATGAGATGAGATGAGATGATGAGATGAGACAAGATGAGATGATAAGATGAGACGAGATGGGATGATGGGATGAGATGATGAGATGATATGTTGCAATGACGAGACAATGAAACAAGACTGTGGGATGAGACATGGAGATGAGATGGGAAGATGAGACGAGATGACGAGATGAGATGAGATTACAACATGGGATGATGAGATGAGATGATGAGTTGAAGCAGGACAATGAGACGTGATTAGATAATGAGAAGATGAGATGAGATGATGACAAGAGACAATGAGATGAGACATTGACATGAGATGAAGAGAAGGGAAGGAAAGATGGATGATGAGATGGGATGATGAGATGGGATCCTGAGACAGGATGATGAGATGGGAGGGGACAATGACACAGAATAATATGATGAGAAGATATGATGAGATGAGACAAGATGAGATGAGATGATGTGAAAAGATGATGAGGTGGGATGACAAGATGGGATGATGAAATGAAGAGACAATGAGACAAGATGGTGGCAAGAGACATTGAGATGAGACAGGAAGATGAGATGAGACCACAAGATGAGACAAAACGATGAGATGTGAAAATGAGAGGAGAAGACGAGATGAAGTGAGACAATGAGATGAGATGAGATCACAAGATGATGAGATGAGATGACAAGACGAGGTGAGATGATGACATGAGATGATGAGATGAGATGATGAGATGGATGATGAGATGGGATGAAGGGATGAGATGGAACAATGAGACAGAATGATGAAATGAGAGGGGATAACGAGATGAGACAAGATGAGATGATGAGATGAGACAATGAGGTGGGACTATGAGATGAGATGAGGAGATGGGACGATGAATGATGAGAAAATGAGACAAGACGGTGGGATTAGATATGGAGACGAGACGGGAATACAAGATGGGACAAAGAGGTGAAATGAGATGAAGAGATGGGAGGATGAGAGGAGATGCAGAGATGAAGCGAGATGATGAGACAGGATGAAATGACGAATGAAGACATGGAATGATGAGACGAGACTATGACATGAGACGACAACAAGAGATAATGAGACAGGATGATGAGATGGATGATGAAACGGGATGGCATAATTTGATGATGAGACGGGAAGATGAGCCGAGATGGGACAATGAGACAGAATGATGAGATGAGATGAGACAATGAGTTGAGACAAGATGAGACAATGAGATGAGACGATGAGACAGGATCATGAGATGAGATGACGAGATGGGACAATGAAATGATGAGACAATGAGACAAGATGGTAGGATGAGAAATGGAGAAGATATGGGAAGATGAGACGGAATGATGAGATGAGACAAGACGATAAAAAGGGATAATGAGAGGAGAACTCGTGATGAAGTGAGATGAAATGAAATGACGAGATGAGCCTAGGATATAAGACGATGACATGAGGTGTTGACATGGGATGACAAGATGGACGATCAGTTGGGATGAACAGATGGGATGATGAAACGGGATGATGAGACAAGACGGGACAATGAGAAAGAAAGACAAACTGAGATGGGACAATGAGAAGGGGTGACGAGATGGGACGAAGAGATGAGATGATGAGACAGGATGAAGAGACAGATGATGGAACAGGATGACAGGTTGAGATGGGATGATGAGATGAAACTATGAGATGAAAAGATAAGATGAGATGATGAGATGAGATGATGAACCGAGACCACATGTTGTGATGGGGAGATGAGAGAGGAGTATATGCCGGAATGACAAGATAGGAAGATGAGATCAAATGATATGTTGAGATGAAATGATGAGAAAAGATGATGAAATGGTACGAGTCAGGAAAATCAAATGAGATGATGTGATGAGATCAAATGACCAAAAGAGAACATGAGATGATGAGATGATGACATGAGATGTCGAGACAGGATGACGAGAGGAGACGAGATGATAAGATGGGATGATGAGATGGGATGACGAGACAGGGTGCAGAGAAGGAACAAGATGACAAGAAGGGAAAATGAGATGAAATGAGATGACGAGATGGTACAATGAGATGGGATGATGAGAAGAGACAGGACAATGAGAAGAGACAGGATGACAAGATGGTACGAGATTTGAGGACGAGATGAGATGAAAAGATGAAATTTTGAGATGGGATTATGAGGTGAGATGCAATGACGAGATGAAATGATGAGAAGGGATGAAGTGATGATGAGATGAGATGACCTTAAGAGATGACGAGACGAGATGACATGTTGAGATGAGATGACTAGATGGGACGTTGAGATGAGATGAGATGACTAGATGTGCAGAGATGATATGATAAGATGAGACAATGATATGAGATGACAAGACCAGATGATGAGACGGAAAATGAGACAGGATGACGAGATGAAACAACAAGATGATGAGTTGACGAGATAAGATGACAAGATGAGATGAAGCAATTAGATGGTATAATGAGACTGGATGATGTGATGAGATTGGAAGATGAGATGGGACAACTAGATGAGATGAGATGATGAGATGGGATGAGATGATTCAACAAGATGAGGTGACAAAATGAGATGATGAGATGAAGGAAGAGATGGGATGATGAGAAGATATGAGTCAACATGATGGGATGATGAGATGGGACAACGAGATGGGACAACGAGATGACAAGATGGAATGACAAGATGAGATGATCAGATGAGATGAGATGACAAGATTAAATGATGAAAAGAGGTGAAGAGATGATGAGACTACCTAATGAGATGATGAGACGAGATGACGAGATGAGATGACGAGTTGGGATGATGAGATGAGATGAGATGACAACATGAAATGATGACAATAGATGACGAGATAATGAGACAAGATGACTTGATGAGATGACGAGATGAGATTATGAGATGAGATGAGATGACAAGAAAGGATGATGAGATGAGATGATGAGATGAGATGAGATGAGATGCTTAGACAAGACGATGAGATGAGAGGATGAGACTGGATGACAAGGTGGACAATGAGGCAGGATGACGAGATGAGATGAGATGATGAGATGAAATGAAAAGATGATGAGATGACGAGATAAGATGATGAGTTGTGATGAAGCGATGAGATGTGACAATTAAACTGGATGATGTGACGAGACAGGAGGATGAGATGGGACAACTAGAAGAGATGAGACAATGAGATGGGACAAGATGAGTCAATGAGATGAGATGACAAAATGGGATGATGAGACGAAGGACGAGATGGGATGATGAGATGAGATGGGTCAACGAGATGGGATGATGAGATGGAATAACGAGATTGGACAACAAGATGACAAGATGGGACAATAAGATGAGATGATGAAATGAGATCAGATGATGAGATGAAATGATGAGAAGAAATGATGAGATGAAGAAATGAGACGACCTGATGAGAAAACGAGATGAGACGATGAGATGCAATGAGGAAACGGATGATGAGATGAGATGCAATGAGATGATGAGATGAAATAATGAGGAGAGATGATGAGATGAGAAGACCTGATGAGATGTCTTGACAAGATGACGAGATGAGATAAAGAGATGGGATGATGAGATGAGATGAGATGATGAGAGGAAATGATGAGAAATAATGACGAGATGATGAGATGAGACGACCTGCTGAGATGATGAGATGAAACTGTAAGATGAGATGAGATGATGAAACGGAACAATGTCATGAGATGAGACAACGAGATGTGATGCGATGATATGATGTGACGAGATGAGATGACAAGACCAGATGTCGAGACAGACAATGAGATGGGATGACGAATTGGCATGGGACGATCAGATGGGATGATGCAATGTTTCATCATCCTAGATGATGACAGGAGATGAGACAAAGAGATGAAAAAATGAGATGAGATGATGAGAAGAGACGAGACAAGGAGATGGAAAAATGAGACTGGATGATGAGATGAGACAAGAAAACGAGATGAGCTGAGATGAGATGACGAGATGAAATGATGACATGTGATGATGAGTTGTGATGAGGAGACAGGACTATGAGATGAGACTGGATAATGAGATGGGATGACAAGATGAGATGGGACAATGAGAAGGGATGATAAGTTGGGACGAACAGATGTGATGAGACAACAATATGAAATGACAAGAAGAGATGATGAGACAGGATGATAAGATGGGATGAAATGACGAGATGAAATGATGAGAGGATGGTATGACAAGATGAGATGATGAGATGAGATGAGAGGATGAGATGAAAAAACAAGATGATGAGATGACAAGCTATGATGATGAGATGACATGAAACGATGCCATGGGACAATGAACTTGGATGATGTGATGAGACAGGAAGATGAGATGGGACAACAAGATGAGATGAGATGACAAGATGGTATTAGATGAGTCGATGAGATGAGATGACAAAATGGGATGATGAGATGAATGAAAAGACTGGATGACGAGATGAGGAGGGTCGATGAGATGGGACGACAAGATGGGACAATGAGATGACGAGATGGGACAATGAGATGATAAGATGGGACGAGGAGATGAGATGACATGATGAACCAAGATGAAAAGATACGGGGATGAGAGGAGACAAAGATGGGAAAATGAGGAGGTATGCAACAAGAAGATGGAACAATGAGATGGGATGATGAGATCAGACAAGACAATGAGATGAGATGAGATGATGAGATGAGACGATGATATGAGATGATGAGACAGGATGAGGAGATGGATCATGAGATGGGATGACCACATGGGATAATGAGATGGGATGATGAGATGAGATGGGACAATGAGGAAGAATGATGAGATGAGATGAGATGACGAGATGAGACAAGATGAGATGATGAGATGAGATGATGAGATGGGACTATGAGATGAGATGAGATGACAAGATGGAATGACAAAACAGAGCAATGAAAAGATGAGATGAGATGATGAGATTAAACAATGAGATGAGTTGATGAGACGGGACAACAGGATGAGAAGAGACAATGGGATGGGATGATGATACAGGATGATGAGATGAGATGAGATGGTGAGATGGTACAATGAGACATAAAGATGAGATGAGATGAGACAATGAGACAAGACAATGAGATGAGGTGATGAGATGAGGTGACACGATGAGACAAGATGTGATGAAGAGATGGATGACGAGTAGAGATGATGAGATGGGATGACAAGATGAGAAGAGATGATAAGATGGGATGATGAGACAGGGAGCAGAGATGAGATGAGATGACAAGATGGTGCAATGAGACATGATGACAAGATGAGATGAGATGAGACAAGACGATGAGATGAAGTGATGAGATGAGGTGATGAGATGAGACAATGTGATGGGATGACAAGATAAGACGAGATGACGAGATGAGATAGGGCAAGAAGATGATGAGATGAGATGAGAAGATGAGATGGGATATCAAGACGTATGACATGAAGGGATGATGAGATCAGATAGGATGATGAAATGGGACAATGAGATGAGGCAAAATGATGAGAGTACAATGAGAAAACGAGAAGCTAAGATCAGACAAGACAAGATGATGAGAAAAGGTGGTGGGATGAGACACAGATATGATGGGATGTTGAGATGGGATGACGAGATGAGAATAGACAATGAGATGGGATGATGAGAGGGGATGATGATATAAGATGAGACAATGAGATGAAATGAGATGATGAAATGAAGGGAAGAGACAATGAGATGAGATGAGATGATGAGATGGGAAAATGAGGTGGAATGATGAGATGAGATCAAAGAATGAGATGGGACAATGAGATGAGAAGAGATGATGAGTCGTGACGAGATGAGACCACAAGACGAGCTAATGACATGAAATAATGAGATGAGATGATGAGACAGACAATGAGACAGGACGATGAGATGGAATAATGAGAAAAGACAATGAGATGAGATGAGATGATGACATTAGACCAGATGAGACAACGAGATGAAAGGAAAAGTTGGGATGACAAAATGAGATGGGTCGATGAGATGAAATAATGAGATGACATGACAAGGTGATAAGACGAGATGATGAGACTAAATGATGAGACGAGACAGGGAGATGAGATGTGATGATGAGATGGGAAAAGGAGGAGACATGAGACGAGGATATGTGACAATGAGACAAGATGACAAGATGAGATGAGACAATGAGATGAGGAGATGAGGCGAGAAGACAAGATGGGATGACAGGATGATATGAGATGAAATGAAAATACGAAATGGGATGATGAGACAATGACGTGACAAGATGAGACGATGAGATGAGATAAAGATATGAGACTGTGAGATGAGACAGGGAGACAAGATTGGATGAGGAGTTGGGATGACAAGATGAATTAGGAAAATGAGATGGGATGAAAAGATTAGATGAGATAACAAGATGAAATGATGATATGGGATGAGATGGGAAGATGAGACGAGAAGGAATGACAAGTTGAGATGAGACGATGACACGTGATGAAGAGATGAGAAGATGAGATGAGATGAGACTATGAGATGATGAGATGAGACAAGTTGAAAAGAAAGGATGATGAGGTGAGACGAGAAGAGATGCTGATATGAGACTGTGAGACAAGACAGAAAGAGAAGATAGAATGTTGTGACAGGATGATGAGATGGGACAACGAGATGGAATGATGAGATGAGATGAGATGATGAGAGACAAATGGAATGATGAGATGAGATGATGAGACAAGGTGAAGAGACAGATGATGAAACAGGATGACAGGTTGAGATGCGACGATGAGATGAAACTAGGAGATGAGAATTCGAGATGAGATGATGAGGCGAGATGATGAAATGAGACAGCAAGATGTGACAGGGAGATGAGATGGGATAATAAGCCAGGACAACGAGAAGGACAATGGGATGAGATGAGAGGAGGAGATGAAATGATGAGAAGAGATGGCGAGACAAGACAACAAGACAGGAATACAAAATGAGATGAGACGATGAGATGAAAGATGAGAAGAGAATACGAGATGATAGGATGACAACACAAGATGAAGAGTCAAGACAACAGGAAAAGATGATGAGATGAGATGAGATGATGAGATGGGATGATGAGATGGGACGACAAGAAAGGGCAATGAGAAAAGATTAGATGACGAGAAGGGACAAAGAGATGAGACAAGAGGAGGAGACAGATGACGAGATGATACAAGATGACAAGATCAGATAATGAGAAGAGATGATGAGATGAAGTGAGATTATGAGACGAGATGAGATGATGAGACGATGAGATGAGATGATGAGAAGAGATGAGGAGCTAGATGATGACATGAGATGATAAGATAGATGATGAGACAGATGATGAGATGGAATGAAAAGATGAGACAAGATAACAAAACAGAATGGTGAATGAGATGTGACGATGAGATGAGACAAGATGAGATGATGAGATGAGACCATGAGAAAAGGTGATGAGATGAGATGATGAGAGGGTATGATGAAATGATGAGAAAATGAGACAAGATGCTGGGATGATACATGGAGATGAGATGGGAAGACGAGACGGGATGACAAGATGAGATGAGATGATGAGATGGGATGATGAGAGGAGATGATGAGATGAAGCGAGACAATGAGATGAGATGAGATGATGAAATGAGATGACAAGATGAGACAATGACATTAGGTGATGAGAGGGGATATGAGACAGATGATGAGACAGGATGATGAAATGGGATGATAAGACAGGATGATGAGACAAGATAGGGCAATGAGACAGAATGATGAACTGACATGTGATGATGAGACGAGACAAGACGAGATTATGAGATGAGATGATGTGATTGGATGATGAGATGAGATGACGATATTGGATGATGAAATGATGAGACAATGAGACAAGACAATGTGATGAGACATGGAGACGAGATGGTAAGATGAGAACAGACCTCGAGATGAGACGAGACATCTAAATGGGATGATGAGAGGACACGACGAGATGAAACAAATGATAAGAGGAGATGAGATGATGAGAGGAAGAGAGGAGATGATGAGACGAGATTACGAGATGAAACAATGGCATAAGATGATGAGATGGAATGACAGGACGGACGATGATACGGGATAATGAGATGGGATCATGAGATGGGATGATGAGACGAGGTGGGAAAATGAGACAGAATGAGGAGATGTGATGAGATGATGAGACAAGGCAAGATGAGATGATGAGATGACCGATGAGATGGGACAATGAGTTGAGATGACGAGATGGGTCAAAGAAATGACAAGACAATGAGAGAAGCCTATGGGATGAGACATGGAGATCGGACGGTAGGACGAAATGGGACAACGAGATGAGATGAAAGGATGAGAAGTGATGATGAGAGCAGACAATGAGCTGAAGTGAGATGATGAGACGAGATGAGAAGATGAGAGGATGAGATGAGATGATGAGAAGAGACTGCAAGATGAGACGATGACAAGAGATGATTAGGTGGGTTGATGAGATGGAACAACAAGACAGAATGATGATTTGAGATGAGACGACGAGATGAGACAAGATGAGATGATGATATTAAATGATGAGATGGGACAATGAGATGAGATGATGAGATGGGACAATGAAATGATGAGAAAATGAGACAAGACGGTGGGATGAAACAGGAAGATGAACAGGGAAGATGAGGTGGGATGATGAGGTGAGATGAGATGACAAGATGGGATGATGAGAGGAGATGACAAGATGAAGCGAGACGATGAGATGAAATGATGAGATGAGATGAAGAGGCAAGACTACAAGATGAGATGAAGACAGAAGATGATGATATGTGCCAATGAGGTGAGTTGCCAAAAAGGGATGATGAAATGACAATGAGACGACTGTGGGAACTGACATGGAGACAAGATGGGAGGACTAGACGGGATGATGAGATGAGACGAGATGAAGAGATGGGATGATGAGAAGAGATGGAACAAAGAGAAGAGATGGGACGACAACACGGGACAAGATGTGAAGACGAGAGGAGACGATGAGATGAGGTGATGAGATGGGATGACAAGATGAGATGAGATGATGAGATGAAACAATGATAAGAGTTGATGAGATGACAAGATGAGATGACTTTATGAGACAATGGGACAAGATGACAACATGAGATCAGATGAGGAGATGGGATGAGATGAGATGAGATGACGCAAAGTTACGAGATGATATAATGAGATGAGATGACAAGATGTGATGGTGAGACCAGATGATGAGATGGACAATGAGACAGGATGACAAGATGAGAAGAGACAATGAGAATAACCAACAAGATGATGAGATGATGAGATAAGATGACGAATTGAGATGAAGTGATGAGATGGGACAATGAGACTGGATGATGTGATGAGAAAGGCGGATGAGATGGGACAATTAGAAGAGATGAGATGACAAGATGGGACAAGATGAGTCGATGAGATGAGATAACACAACGGGATGGTGAGACGAACGAACAACCGGAATGAAGAGACAAGATGGGTCAATGAGACAGGAGGATGAGAAGGGACGATGAGATGGGGCAATGAGATGACGAGATGGGACGATGAGATGGGACAATGAGATGATGTGATGGGGCGATGAGATGAGATGATGAGATGTGACGAGGAAATGATGAGACAATGAGACAAGAAGGTGGGATGAGACATGGATCAAGACTGGATGAGATGAAACGAGGAGATGGGATGATGAGAGAAGAAGATGAGATGAAGAGAGACAATGAGACAAGATGAGATGGCGAGATGAAGAGTTGAGATGATGAGGCGAGACTACGAGATGAGATGATGAAATGAGATGAGACGGGATGAGGAGAGGGCCAATGAAAGGGATGATGACAAGGGATGATGAGATGAGATGAGATGGCGAGATAGGATGATGAGAAGAGATGAGAGATGAAGCGAGGCAATGAGTTGGGATGAGATGATGAGATGACGAGATGAGATGACAAGACGAGACTATAAGATGGACGATGACATGAGATGATCAGATGGGATGACGAGACAGATGATGAGACAGAATGACGAGATGGGATGATGAAATGGGGTGATGAGGCGAGACGGAACAATGAGACAGAATGACGAGATGAGATGAGATGAAGAGACGAGACAAGATGAGATGATGTGATGAGATGATTATACAGGGCAATGAGATGAGACAATGAGATGGGACGATGAAATGAAGACACAATGAGACAAGATGGTGGGATGAGAAATGGAGACAAGATGGGAAGATGAGATGGGAAGATGTGATGGGACGACAAGCTGAGATGAGGTGATGAGATGGGATGATGAAAAGGGACAATAAGATGAAGTGAGATGATGAGACGAGATGAGATGATGAGATGAAGAGCTGAGATGACAAGACAAGAATACTAGATGAGTCTACAAAACGAGATGATGAGATGGATGGACAACTCAAACGATGAGATGGGATGACGATGTAGGATGATGAGATGGGAAGATGACATGAGAGAGGAGAATGAGACAGTATGACGAGATGAGAAGAGATGATGAGACAAGACAAGATGAGATGATGAGATGATGAGATGGGACATAGAGAGGAGATGATGAGTTGGGACGATGAAATGATGAGACAATGAGAAAAGATGGTGGGATGAGACACGAGTCGAGATGGGAAGTCGAGACGGGATGATGAGATGAGATGAGACGATGAAATGGGATGATGAGAGGAGACAATGAGATGAAGTGAGTTGATGAGACAAGATGAGATGATGAAACGATGAGATGAGATGATGAAACAAGACTATGAGATGAGACAATGACATGAGATGATGAGATGGGATGACGAGACGGACGGTGAAACGGGATGTTGAGATTGAATCATGGGACGGGTTGATGATACGAAATGGGACCATGAGACAGAATGATGAAATGAGATGAGACAATGAGATGAGACAAGATGAGATGAGGAAATGAGAAAATGACACAGGATGATGAGATGAGATGAGGAAATGGGATGATGAAATGATGAGACAATGAGACAAGAAAGTGGGATGAGACAAGGAAATGAGAAGGGAAGATGAGATGGGATGATGAGATGAAACTATGAGATGAAAGAACGAGATGACAAGATGACAAGATGAGAGTTTGAGATGAGAGAGTGAGATGAGATGAAGAGATGATGAGATGAGTCCATATGATAAGATGGGACAACAAGATAAGATGAGATGATGAGATGAAATTATGTGATGAGACAAAGAGATGATGAGACGATCAGATGGGACAATGAGTTTGCATCACAAGACAAGGTGGTTAAGAGATAGGATGATGAGAGGAGTTGAGACAATGAGATGGGAAGATGAGATTAGTTGACGAGATGAGACAAGATGAGATGATGAGATGAGACGATAAGATGGGATGATCAGATGGATGTAGAGACAGGATGATGAGGTGAGACAGGCAATGAGATGGGACAATGAAACGGTATGAAAAGATGAGAAGGGATGATTAGATGAAACTATGAGATGAAAGAATGAGATGATGAGATGGGATGACGAGATGAGATGAGATGACGAGACGGGATGATGAGATGGGATGATGAGATGAAATGAGATGAGGAGATGAAATGATGATATGGGATGATGAGACGGGATGATGAGATGAGACAGGGGGAGGAGACGAAGATGAGATGAGGTGACAAGATGACACAATGAGATGGGATGATGAGATGGATGAAGGGATGGGACGACTAGATGAAAAAAGGTGATGAGATGAGATGACGAGATGAGATGGGATGACAAGATGGCGAGATGAGACTAGAAGATGAGACTGGGCGATGAGAGGACAAGGCAAAGGGATGACGAGATCAGACGGGCTTATGAGATGGGACAATAAGAATAGACTAGATGATGAGAGGGTGATGAGACAGGATGATGAGATAATGAGAAGCCGAGATGAGAAAAGACAAGATGATGAGACAAGATGGTGGGACAAGACAGGGAGACAGGTTGGGATGTTGAGGTGTGATGAAGACATGAGAAGAGATGACGATATGGGACGACAAGAGGGGATGACAAGATGAAAAAAGACAATGAGATGAGATGACATGACGAGATGATGGGATGAGATGAGGAAATGAGATGAGATGATGAGATGGGATGATGAGATGAAATGATGGGATGAGACCAGATGATGAGAAGGGATGATGAGATGGGATGACAAGATGAGATGAGATGATGAAATGGAACAACAGGATAAGATGATATGACGAGAGGATGAAATGAGGCAAGATGATAAGATGCAATAATGAGATGAGAAGAGACAATAAGATGGAACGATGAGATGGGACAATGAATGAGATGCAACAACAAGATGCAACGATGAGACGGGATGATGAGATGGGACGATGAGACAGGATTATGATTTGAGTTGAGACAACAGAGAAATGATGAGAAGACGAGATGGGAAAATGAGATGAGACAATGAAAAGAGACAAGATGAAAAGACAGGGGGACAAGATGGGACGACAAGATGGGAAGATGAGAAGAGACAAAATGAGGAGATGGAATGATGATATGAGACAACGAGGTAAGACGAGATGATGAGATGAGATGAGATGAGACCACAAAAGGAGATGATGACATGAAAGAGTGAGACAGGATGAAGAGATGGATGATGAGACAAGATGATGAGATGGGATGATGACATGAGACAAGATGAGACAATGAGATGACAGGATGAGTAGGGATTATGAGACAGACAATGAGACAGGATGACAAGATGAGATGGAAAAATGAGATGAAACTATGAGATGAGAAGATGAGATGATGAGACAAGACAATGAGACTAGATGGTGAGAGGAGACAAGGAGATGAGATGTGATGACAAGACAGAAAAACAAGAAGAGATGAGATGAGGAGATGTGACAATGAGAATAGACACTGCGATGAGATGAGATGACAAGATGATGAGATGAAACGAGATGAGGAGATGAAACTACAATAAGAGAAAATAAGACAAGATGATGAGAAGAAACAATGAGACAAGACAGGGAGACAAACAGGATGATGAGATGGGATGGCAAAATCAGACAGGACAACAAGATGGGATGATGAGATTAGATGAGATGATGTGATGAAATGATGAGATGAGATGGGGAGATGAGAAGACGAAATGAGACAGTATGAGTTGAGATGAGATTATGAGATGTGAAGAAGAGACGAGTAGATGAGATGACATGGGACTATGAGATGACTAGACGAGATGAGATGGCAAAACAGGATGATGAGATGGGATGAGACAATGAGTAGAAATTATGCAACGAGATGAAAAGATGACTAGATGACAATTTGAGATGATGAGGTGGGACAATGAGATGAGACAGGGAGTTGAGAGAGGATGACAAGACGGGATAATAAGATGAGACAAGACAAAGAGATGGGATGATGAGATGAGATGAGACAGTGAGATGAAATGACAAGAATAGAGGATGAGAGGATGAGACAGGATGATGAGATGAGATGAGATGATGAGACAAGACAACGAGACTAGACAGGACGTTAAGCAGAGGAGATGAGATAAGATGATGAAATGATGAGATGAAACGAGACAATGAAACAGAATGAGGAGGTGAGATGAGATGATGAGATGGGATAATGAGATGGGAGGAAGAGATGAGATGCCAAGATGAGACAACAAGATAAGATGATGAGACAAGATGGTGGGACAAGACAGGGAGAAAAGATGGGATGAAGAGACAGAATGATGTGAGGAGATGAAATGATGAGATGAGAAGAAACTATTAGAAAAACGAGACAAGACAAGGAGATGAAACAATGAGATCAATTGACAAGACAGGATGACGAGATGAGATGAGATGCCGAGATGGGACAATGAGATGAGACGATGGGTAGGCACAACAAGACAGGACAACGAGATGAGATGGGATGACAGGATGGGGTGATGAGATCCAATGACATGATGAGATGGGACGAGATTAGACTTCAAGATGTGATGACATGATGGGATGAGTAGACGACGACAAGATGGGATGAAGAGATGGGACAATGAGATGAGATGAGATGATGAAATAAACGATGAGATGGGATGATGAGATGGGATGAGGAGACGGAATGATGAGAAGAGATGAGGTGTTGAGTTGAAACTAGTCGATGAGATGAGATGAGATGATGAGACAAGGAGATGAGACAGGATGACAAGAGAGGAAGATGAGTAGAGAGGAGAAGTGGAGATGGAATGACAAGATGGTAAAACTAGATGAGAAGAAATGATGAGATGATGAGATGAGACGAAGAGACAGGATGATGAGACAGAATGACAAGATGAGATGATAGAATGAGATGGGCTGATGAGATGGATGATGAGACAGGATGACAAGATGAGATGATGAGATGAAACTATGAGATGAAAGAACGTGATGTCAAGATGATGAGATAAGACTTTGAGATGAGACAGCAAGATGAGATGAGATGACAAGATGGGATGATGAGATGAATGATGAAATGAGACTGGCCGATGAGAAGGGAAGATGAAATGGGATGACAAAATGAGAGAGGAGGATATGGGGCAATGAGATGAGATGATGAGATGACGACATGAGACAAGATGATAAGACGGGATGATGAGATGAGAAGAGACGATGAGATGGAATGATGAGATAGGATGATGAGTGAGATGAGACATCAAGATGAAAAAATTAGACACGATGATGAGATGGGATGATGAGACAGGATGATGATTACAGATGATAAGGAAAGATGAAACAATGAGACGATGAGATGGGACAATGAGATAAGGTAGGATGACAAGACAGGAAGATGATATGGGATGACAAGATGGGAAGATGAGAAGGGACAATACGAGGAAGCAGAACAACGATATGGGACAATTACGTGAGACAAGATGATGAGGAGAGACAGAGGAGATCACACGATGAGAAAACAACATGAAACAACAAGACAGGACAATGAGATGGACAATGCACAGAAAGATGAGACAAGATGATGAGATGAGATGAGATGATGATATGAGACAAGATGAGATAATGAGATGAGAAGATGAGATGGGATGAAAAGAAAGATGATGAGACAGGATGACAAGACAAGAAAGGACAATGAGATGAAACTATGAGATAAAATGATGAGATGATGAGAAAAGATGATGAGTCTAGATGGTGAGATGTGACAGGGAGATGAGAAGTGACGACAAGATGGGAAAACAAGAAGAGATGAAAGGAGGAGATGTGACAATGTGATGGAACATAGAAATGAGATGAGACTATGAGATGATGAGATGAGATGACAAGACAGGAGGATGAAATGAGACGAGATGTTGAGATGAATCTATGAGAAGGGATGATGAGATGAGATGAGTCAAAATGATGAGACGAGACAGGGAGACAAGATGGGATGATGATACGGGATGACAAGATGAGATGGGACAATGAGATGGGATGACGGGATTAGATGAGATGATGAGATGAAACAATGAGTTGAGATGAGATGAGAAGATGTGATGAGACAGTATGACTAGTTGAGATGAGATGATGAGACATGATGAAGAGATGAGAAAATGAGATGAGATGAGCTTATGAGATGATGAGATGAGATGACAAGACAGGATGGCGAGATGAGACGAGACAATGAGATGCAACTATGAGATGAGATGACAAGATGATGAGATGAGATGATGAGGTGGGGCAATGAATGAGGGTGTGAGAGGAGACAGGATGACAAGGCAGGATGATGAGGTGAGTCAAGAAGAGGAGATGGAATGATGAGAAGAGATGAGATGATGAGATGAAATGACAAAAATAGTGGATGAGCCAATGAGACAGGATGACAAAGTGAGATGAGATGAGACAATGCAGCTAGACAGGACAGAGGCACAAGTCAACAAGGCGAGATGAGATGATGAGATGATGATTTGAGATGATGAGGTGGGGTGATGACATGAGACTGTGAGATGAGACGGAGACGAGACAGGATGAGAAGTCTGGATGATGAGATGAGACAAGATGATGAGATAGGATGATGAGATGAGACAATGAGATGAAATGACAAAATTAGGGGATGAGCCAATGAGACAGAATGATGAGATGAGACGAGATGAGGCAACGTGACTAGACAGGACAAAAACACAAGTCAACAAGATGAGATGAGATGATGAGACAACGAGATGAGATGATGAGATGAAATGAGATGAGACAATGAGATGGGATGATGACATGAGATGAGACGATATGGTTAAAGAATGAGATGAGATGAGATGACGAGATGAGATGAGATATATTTGATATATTAATTTTTCAATTTTCAATGTAGTTAAAATGTCATTAAAATCCACAAACTAAAGAAAATGACTAAATCAACTCTCAGCTTTCTACCTCCTGTTGAGAAATTGCCTAATGATTGACACTGCATTGACTGGGATAAAAAATGAAAAACTACAAGGTGTAGTAGACCCTTATTTGGAGGAGAGTCAACATCTCTGCAATATTGAATTTTCAAATTCATGAATTCAACCCAATAATGGATGAGAGGGAATATGAGACGGGTTGACGAGATTAGATGAGGCAATGAGATGAAATCACAGGAATAGAGGATGAGAGAATGAGAAAGGATGATGAGATGAGATGAGACAACAAGATGAGATAATGAGACCAGACAGAATGATGAGACATGCAGAGAAGATGAAATAAGATGATGAGATGATGAGACGAAAGGAGACAATGAAACAGGATGAGGAGATGGGATCAGATGATGAGATGGGTTGATGAGACGGGATGATGAGACGAGACACTGAGAAGAGACATCAGGATAAGATGATCTAAAAGATGGTGGGACAACATAGGGAGAAGAGATGGGATGAGGAGTCAGAATGATGAGATGAGATGAAATGATGAGAGGAGATGAGACTATTAGATGATGAAACAAGATGAATAGATGAAACTATGATATGGGTTGATGAGACAGGAGAACAAAAAGAGATGAGACTTTGAGTTGTGACAATGAGATGAGATGATGAGTAGGGACAACAAGACAGGACAATGGGATGAGACGGGATGAGATCTGATGAGATGATGAGATGGGATGAGATTAGACTAAAAGATGTGACGATGTGATGGAATGAAGGGAAGATGACGAGATGGGATGAGGAGATGGGAAAATGAGATGAGATGAGATGATGAAATAAAGGATGAGATGGGATGATGAGACAGGATGAGGAGACGGAACGATGAGATGAGATGAGGCAAAGAGGTGAAACGAAATGACGTGATGGGACAATGAGATGGGGTCATGAGACAGATGATGAGATAGGATGACAAGCTGCAATGGGCGATGAGACGGGGTGATGAAAATGGATGACAAGATGAGATGGGATGATAAGAGAAACTATGAGATGAAAGAACAAGATGACGAGACAATGAAACAAGACTTTGAGATGAGAAAATGGGATCAGATGAGAGGATGAGATGACAAGACGATTACAGAATACAAGATGGGACAACAAAATGAGACGAGATGATGAGATGAAATTACATGATGGGACAAACAGATGATGAGACGATGAGACGGGATGCTGAGTCAGCACAACAAGATGAGGTGTGAGACGAGATAAGAGAATGAAATAAGAAGCGCCAATGAGATGGGATGATGAGAGGCGATGAGATGATGAAATAAAATGACAAGAAAAGATGACAAGATGATGAGATGGGATGAAGAGAGGAGATGGGACAACAAGATGGAATGACGAGATGAGATGTGATGTTGAAACAAGAAAAGATGGGATGATGAGGTGAGACAATGAAACAGGATGATGAGACAGGATGGCAGGTTCAGAGGGGAGGATGAGATGAAATTATGAGATGAGAACATGAGACGAGATGATGAGATGAGATGACGAGAGGAGAAAACAAGAACAGACAGGGAGACAAGATGGGATGATGAGCCGGGATGACAAGATGGGATGACAAGATGAGTCAAGATAATGAGATGAAATGATGAGAAGAGATGATGAGATGACGAGATGAAGAGATGAGATGATGAGGTGGGATAACAAGATGAGACAAGATGAAAAAACGGGATGATGAGATGGGACAATGAGATGAAATGAGACGAAGAGATGAAAGGACAAGATGGGATGACGAGACGGGATGATGAGATAAGACAAGACGAGGAGACAAGAAATTGAGATGTGAGGATGAAATGGGATGAAGAGATGGGTCAATGAGACGAAATGAGACATGAAGATGAAATGATGAGATGGGAGGACGAGATGGGATGATGAGATGAGACAAGATGAGGGGCAAGACAATGAGATGTGGTGATGAGATTAGGCGATGAGATGGGATGATGAGATGTAAGACAAGATGGGTTACGAGATGAGACAAGGTGACGAGATGAGATGATGAGATGAGATGGGATGACAAGATGATGAGATGAGATGAGAAGACGAGATGGGATGATGAGATGGCTGATGTGAAGGGATGACGAGATCAGTCAGTTCTGTGAGATGGATCAATGAGATGAGAAAAGATGATGAGAGTATGATGAGACGGGATGATGAAATGATGAGAAGCCAAGACGAGAAAAGACGAGATGATGAGACAAGATGGTGGGACGAGACAGGAAGACGAGATGGGATGTCGAGATTGGATGATGAGATGAGAAGTGATGATGAAATGGGATGACAAGATGGGATGATGAGACAGGACAATGATTTGAGATGAGACAACAAGATGAAACAATGAGAAGATGAGACGGGACAATGAGAGGAGGCAATGAGATGAGACAAAATGACAAGAGAGGGACACAAGATGGGATGACAAGATGAGAAGATGAGTAGAGACAAGATGAGGAGAGGGAACGATGAAATAGGACAATGAGATGAGACGAGATGATGAGAAGAGAAGAGATGTGACCACAAGATGAGACGACAACATGAAACATTGAGACAGGATGATGAAATAGACAATGAGACAGGATTATGAGACAATATGATGAGATGATGACATGAGACATGATGAGATGATGAGATGAGAGGATGAGATGGGATGATGAGACAGACGATGAGACGGGATGACAAGATGAAATGGGATCATGAGATGAAACTAGGAGATGAAATGATGAGATGATGAGACAAGACAATGAGCCTAGATGGTGAGATGAAACAGGGAGATGAGAAGTGATGACAAGACAGGAAAACAAGAAGAGATGAGAAGATGGTATGTGATGAAGAGATGAGATGAGGTGGAATGACGAGATTAGACGAGATAACAACATGAAACAATGAGAAGGGATGATGAGATGAGATGAAGAGATGAAACAATGAGATTAAGACAGGGAGACAAGACGGGATGATGAGATGGGATGACAAGATGAGAAGGGACTACACGATCAGATGATGAGATTAGATGAGATAATGAGATGAAACGACGAGATGAGACGAGGAGAGGAGAAGATGAGAAGTGAGAGTACGATGAGCAGAGATGGGACAATGAGATGTGATGAAGAAATGAGAAAATGAGATGAGATGAGATCATAAGATGATGAGATGAGACAAGATGACAAAACAGGATGACAAGATTAGATGACAAGATGATGAGATGAGATGAGAACACAAGACGAGATGACAAAATGAAACAATGAGATGAGACAGGATGATGAGACAAGATGACGAGATGAGATGGGATGATGACATGAGACAGGATGAGATGAGGAGATGAGAGTATGAGATGGGATGATGAGACAGACGATGAGAAGGGTTGACGAAATGATGCAGGACAATGAGATGAAACTACGAAATGAGATGTTGAGATTATGAGACAAGATGATGGGAATAGATGGCGAGATGAGACAGGGAGATGAAATGTGATGATAAGATGGGAAAACAAGAAGAGAAGAGAAGAGATGTGACAATGAGATGAGATGACAAGATGAGATGAGACAACAAGATGATGAGACAAGATGAGATGACAAGAAGGATGACGAGATGTGACGATGGTGGGGCAAAGAGATGAGATTGTGAGACGAGACAGGGAGCCAAAAGAGGATGACAAGTTGGGATGATGAGATGAGACAAGAGGATGAGATGGGTTGATGAGATGAGATGAGATGATGAGATGAAATGACAAAAATAGGGGATGAGCTGATGACACGGGATGATGAGATGAGATGATGCAACTAGACAGAACAAAGACACAAGGCAAGAAGACAAGAAGAGATGATGAGATAATGAGATTAGATCATGAAAAGAAATGAGGAGACTAGACGACAATACTGGATGATGAGATGAGATGAGACAACGAGGTGAAATGACGGGATGAAATGAGATGATGAGAGGAGACGAGATATGTTTGATATACTAATTTCTCATGTTTCAATGTAGTTAAATATGTCATTAAAATTACAAAAATTTAAGAAAATCACTAAATCAACTCTCAGCTATCTACCTCCTGTTGAGAATTTGCCTAATGATTGGCACTGCATTGACTGGGGAAAACCTGAAAAAAACAAGGGTTGGTAGACCCTTATTTGGAGGGGAATGAACATCTCTGCAATATTGAATTTTCTAATTCATGAATTAAACCCAATAAAGGATGAGAGAGAAGACATGATGGGATGACGAGATGAGATGAGATGACAAAATGAAATGACAAGAATGGAGGATGACAGGATGAGACAGGATGATGAGATGAGATGAGACGATGAGATGAGACAATGAGGCTAGATAGGATGATGAGAATATCAGAGGAGATGAGATAAGATGATGAGATGATGAGATGAAATGAGACAATGAGATGTGATGAGGAGATGAGATGAGATGACGAGATGAGACAAAGAGATGGGATGATGAGATGAGATGCTGAGTTGAGACAACAAGATAAAATGATGAGACAAGATGGTGGGATGAGACAGGGAGACAAGATGTGATGATGAGACAGGATGACAAGATGAGACAAAATAATGAGAAGAAATGAGACTATTAGATGATGAGACAAGATGAGGAGATGAAACGATGAGAGAGATTGATGAGACAAGAAGCCACGATGTGGTGAGATGAGACGATGAGATGGTATGTTGAGATGAAAGGCAGGATGGGACGAGATGAGACAATGACGAGATGAGATGATGAGATGAGATGGGAAAACAAGAAGATGAGATGAGATGAGAAGATGAGATGGGATGATGAGATGGATGATGTGAAGGGACGATGAGATCAGATGGACCCATGAGACAGGACAATAAGGTGAAACGAGATGATGAGAGGACAATGAGATGAGATGATGAAATGATGAGAAGCCAAGATGAGAAAGGATGAGATGATGAGAGAAGATGGTGAGGCGCAACAGGAAGATGAGTTGGGATGTTGAGATGGGATGACAAGATGAGAAGAGCTGACAAGATGGGACAATGAGAGGGAATGATGAGAAGAGACAAGAAAATGAGGCGATGAGAAGAGATGAGGAGATGAGATGAGTTGATAGGATGAGATGATGAGACCGAATGATGAGATGAGACCAGACGATGAGAAGGGATGATGAGATGAGATGACAAGATGAGACGAGAGGATGAGATGGGACAATGAGATGAGATGGGATGAAGACATGATGAGATGAGACAAGATAATAAGAGGGATGATGAGAGGAGAAGAGATGATGAGACAGAACGATGAGATGGGATGATGAATGAGATGAGACAACAAGATGAAATGATGAGACGGGATGATGAGAAGGAATGATGAGACAGCATGATAATTTGAGATGAGACAACAAGATGAAAGATGAGAAAACTAGGCAGGACAATGAGATGAGACAAGATGACAAGACAGGGGGATGAGATGGGATGACAAGATGGGAAGATGAGAAGAGACAAGACAAGGAGACAGAAGATGACATGAGACAATGAGATGAGAAAAGATGATGAGAAGAGATGAAATGAGACCACAAGACAAGACAACAACATGAAACAATGAGATGGGACAATGAGATGGACAATGAGACAGGATGATGAGCAAAGATGATGAGATGAGATGAGATGATGACATGAGACAAGAAGAGACAGTGAGATAAGAGGATGAGATGGGATGATGAGACAGAAGATGAGACGGGATGACAAGATGAGATGGGACAATGAGATGAAACTATGAGAAGAGATGACCAGATGATGAGATAAGATGATGAGAATAGATGGCAAGATGAGACAGGGAGATGAAATGTGATGATAACATGGGAAAACAAGAAGAGATGAGAAGAGGAGATGTGACGATGAGATGAGAAGAGAAGATGAGATGAGACAAGATGATGAGACAAGACAATGAGACAAGACAGGGAGATGAGAAGGGACGACAGGATGGGACAGCATGATGAGACGGGAGAACGAGATGGGATGACGAGATTAGATGAGATAATGAGAGGAAACGAAGAGATGAGATGAGGAGATGAGAAGATGAGACAAGACAGTAAAACTAGTTAGATGAGATGATGAGATGTGATGAAGAGATGAGAAGATGAGATGAAATGAGACTATGAGATGATGAGATGAGTTGAGATGACAAGACAGGATGATGAAATGAGACGAGACAACGAGATGAAAATATGAGATGAGCTGACAAGTTGACAAGATGATGAGATGAGACAATGAGTTGGGGCGATGAGATGAGACTGTGAGACGAGACAGGATGACAAGTCGGGATGATGAGGTGAAACAAGATGATGAGATGTGATGATGAGATGAGATGATGAGAAGAAATGACAAAAATAGGGGATAAGCTGACGAGATGGGAGGACGAGATGAGACACAACAATGCAATGAGATGAGATGACGAGACAATGAGATGAGATGTGGAGATGAGTTGAGACGATGAGATTGGATGAGACTATGTGATGATGAGAAGAAACAAGATGACAAGACAGGATGATAAAATGAGATGAGACAGCAAGACGAAACTATGAGATGAGATTACAAGATGAGGAGAAGACGAGTTGAGACAATGAGGTGGGGCGATGAGATGAGACTGTGAGATGAGACAGGGAGACTAGACAGGATGACAAGATGGGATGATGAGACAAGACAATGAGACAAGATGATGAGATGAGACGATGAGATGAAATTAAAAAAATAGGGGATGAGCCAACAAGTTGGGATGAGGAGATGAAACAAGATGAGATGATGCGACTAGACAGGACAAAGACACAAGTCAACAAAACAAGATGAGATGATGAGAGGATGAGATGATGAGATGAAATGAGGAGACCAGATGATGAGACGGGCTGATGAGATGAGATGAGATGATGAGGTGAAAAGATGAGATGAGATGAGATGATGAGATGAGATGAGACAAATTTGATATATTAACTTTTTATTTTTCAATGTAGTTAAAATGTCATTAAAATTAGAAAAATTAAAGAAAATGACTAAATCAACTCTCAGTTTTCTACATACTGTTGAGAATTTGCCTAACGATTGGCACTGCATTAACTGGGGTAAAAAAGAAAAACTACAAGGGGTAGTAGATGCTTATTTGGAGGAGAGTTAACATTTCTGCAATATTGAATTTTCCAATTCGTGAATTCAACCCAATAATAGATGAGGGGGAAGATGAGACGGGATGATGAGATGAGATGAGACGACGAGATGAAATGACAAGTATAGAGAATGAGAGGATGAGACAGGATGATGAGATGAGATGAGACGATGAGACAAGATAGTGAGACTAGACAGAACAATGAGACATGCAGAGGAGATGAGATAAGATGACGAGATGATGAGATGAAATGAGACAATGAGACGGGATGAGGAGATGAGATGAGATGACAAGATGGGATGATGAGACGGGATGATGAGACGAGATGCCAAGATGAGACAACAAGATAAGATGATCAGAGAAGATGGTGGGACGAGACAGGGAGATGAGATGGGATGATGAGAAAGGATGATGCGATGAGATGAAATGGTGAGAGGAGATGAGACTATTAGAGGATGAGACAAGATGAGGATATGAAATGATGAGATGGGTTGATGAGACAGGATGATGAGATGAGATGAGACATTGAGATGGGACAATGAGATGAGATGATGAGTAGGGACAGCAAGACAGGACAACGAGATGAGATGGGACGAGAAGATGGGGTGATGAGATCTGATGAGATGACAGGATGGGATGAGATTAGACTACAAGATGAGATGTGATGAAATGAAGGGAAGACGATGGGATGGGATGATGAGACTGACAGTGAAATGAGATGAGATGAAGAAATAAATGATGAGATGGGATGATGAGATGGGATTAGGAGACAGGACAATGAGATCAAATGAGGCAATGAGATGAAATGACATGACATGATGGGACGATGAGATGGGATGATGAGATGGATGATGAGACAGGACAACGTGGTGAGACGGGCGATGAGATGGTGAGATGAGAACGGATGACAAGATGAGACAGGATGATGAGATGAGAATATGAGATGAAAGAACAAGATGATGAGATGACAAGAGGAGACTTTGAGATGAGAAAGTGAGATGAGATGAGATGACAAGATGAGACGAATCCAGATGACAAGATGGGACAACAAGATGAGACAAGATGATGAGATGAAATTACATGATGAGAGGAACAGATGATGAGATGATGAAATGGGACGATAAGTCAGCACAAAAAGATGAGGTGGGAGATGAGATGGGATAATGAGAGGAAATGAGATGAAATAAAATGACAAGAAAAGATGACAAGATGACGAGACAGGATGATGAGATGAGACAAGGTGATGGGCTGAAATGATGAGAAGATGAGACCAAATGATGAGACGAGGTGATGAGATGATGAGACAGGGAGATGAGACAGGATGACAAGACAGAAGACAAGAAGAGATGAGATGTGGAGATGGAATGATGAGAGAGGACGAAGAGATGAGACAAGATGATGTGAAGATTGATGATATGAGGTGACGAGACAGGACAATGAGATGGACGATGGGATGAGACTATGAGACAAGATGATGAGACCGGATGAAGAGATGAGATGGGACAACAAGATGGAATGACAAGATGAGATGTGATGAAGAAACAAGACAAGATGGGATAATAAGATGAGACAATGAAACAGGATGATAAGACAGAATAGTGGGTTGAGATGGGATGATGAGATGAAACTATGAGATGAGAACATGAGATGAGATGAGAAAAGATGAAGAGACAGGGAGAAGAGATGGGATGATGAGCCAGGATGACAAGACGGGATGACATGATGAGTCAAGAAAATGAGATGAAATGATGAGAAGACACAATGGATGACAAGATGATGAGATGAGATGATAAGATGGGATGACAAGATGAGAAGAGATGATGAGATGGGATGATGAGACAGGTTGAACAGATGAGACAAGATGACGAGATGAGACAATGAGATGGGATGATGAGATGGATATGACAAGATAGGATGATGAGATGTGACATGGTGACTAGATGAGATGACGAGATGAGATGAGATGACAAGATGATGAGATGAGATGAGAAGACAAGATGGGATGATGAAATGAACAATGTGAAGGGATGAAAAGCTCAGGCGGGCCTATGAGATTGGACAATGAGATCAGATGAGATGAGGAGAGGACGATGAGACAGAATGATGAGATGACAGGAAGTGGAGATTAAGAAAGAAGAGATGATGGGAAATGATGGTGGGAGGAGACAGGGAGATGAGATGGGATGTTGAGATGGGATGACGAGATGAGAAAAGTAGATGAGATGGGACAATGAGAGGTGATGAAGAGATGAGATGAGACAATGAGAGGAGATGAGATGAGGAGATGATGAGATGAGATGAGGAGATGAGTTGAGAAAACAAGATGGGATGATGAGACGGAATGATGAGATGAGACCAGATGATGAGAAAGGACGATGAGATGGGATGACAAGATGAGACGAGATGATGAGATGGGAAATGAGATGAGAAGAGATGACGAGATGAGATGAACTGCTAAGACAGGATGATGAGATGTGAAGAGACAACAAGATGGAACGATGAGTTGAGATGATGAATGAGATGAGACAACAGGATGAAATGACGAGAAGGGATGATGAGATGAGATGATGAGACCAAACAATGAGACGAGACAGAGACTCATCATCTCATCTCATATCCCCATCTCATCTCATAATTTCAATGAGAAGGATGAAAATATGAGATGGGAAAATGAGATGGGATGACAAGATTAGACGTGTTAATGAGATGAAATGATGAGATGCAATGAGGAGATGAGGAGATGAGAGAGTATGATGAGTTGAGATGAGATGATGAGACGTGATGAAGAGATGAGAAGACAAGATGAGATGAGACTATGAGATGATGAGATGAGATGAGATGAAAAGACAGGATGATGAGATGCAATGAGAAAATGAGACAAAATTATGAGATGATATATCAAGATGAGAAGACAAGATGAGATGAGTTGGGGCAATGAGATGAGACTGTGAGACGAGGCAGGGAGACAAGGCAGGATGACAAGACAGGATGATGAGGTGAGACAAGAAAACAAGATGGGATGATGAGGTAAATGAGACAATGAGATGAAATAACAAAAATAGGGGATGAGCAGATGAGACGGAATGATGAGATGAGACTGGATGAGACGACGCAACCAGACAGGACAAAGACACAAGCCAACAAGATGAGATGAGATGACAAGACGATGAGATGAGATGACGAGATGAAATGAATAGATGAGACAATGAGACGGGATGATGAGATGACATGAGATGATGAAGTGAAAGGATGAGATGAGATGATATGATGAAATGAGATATATTTGATATATTAAATTTTCATTTTTCAATGTAGTTAAAAATGTCATTAAAATTTGAAAAATTAAAGAAAATGACTAAATTAACTCTCAGCTTTTTACCTCTACTTGAGAACTTGCCTAATGATAAGCACAGCACTGTCTGGGGTAAACACTGAAAAACTGCAAGGGGGTAGTCCTCTTATTTGGAGGAGAGTTAACATCTATGTAATATTGAATTTTCCAGTTCATGAATTCAACCCAATAATGGATGAGAGGGAAGACGAGATGGGACGACAAGATGAGATGAGATGACGAGATGAAATGACAAGAATAGAGGACAAGAGAATGAGACAAGATGATGAGATGAGACGAGATGATGAGATGAGACCATGAGACTAGACAGGGGGAAGAGACAAGTGGGGCAGATGAGATAAGATGATGAGATGATGAGACAAAATGAGACAATGAGACGGGATGAGGAAATGAGATGAGATGACGAGATGGGACGATGAGAAGGGATGTTGAGATGAGATGCCGAGATGAGACAACAAGATAAGATGATGAGACAAGATGGTGGGATGAGACTGGGAGACAAGATGGAATGGTGAGACAGGATGACAAGATGAGATGAAAAGATGAGATGAGATGAGACTATTCAATGATTCAATGTTGAGACAAGATGAGGAGATGAAATGATGAGATGGGTTGATGAGAGAGGATGATGAGATGAGATGCTGAGATAGGACAATGAGGTGAGACGATGAGTAGGGACAAGACAGGATGATGAGAGGAGATGGGATGACAAGGTAGGGTCATAAGATCTGATAAGATGATGAGATGGGATGAGATTAGACTACGAGATGAGACAACATGACAGGATGAAGAGAAAATGACAAGATGTGATGACAAGATGGGACAATGACATGAGATGAGACACTGAAATAAATGATGAAATGGGGAGATGAGATGGGATGAGGAGATGGGATGACAAGATGAGATGAGATGACGAGACAGGGAAATGAGATGGGATGACAAGAGAGGAAGATGAGAAAAGAGGAGATGTGGAAATGTAAGGATGAGACAGGAAAGTAGAAGAGACGAAATGTTGAGATGAGATGATGAGATGAGATGATGAGACAGGATGAGAAGATGAGATGAGGCAATGAAATGGGAAGATGAGATAAGATGACTAGACTTGACAAGATGAGATGATGAAATGACATGATGAGATGGGATATTGAGACAGATGATGGGACAGGATGACAAGATGAGACGGATGATGAGATGAAACTATGAGATGAAAGAATGAGATGATGAAATGATGAGATGAAATTTGAGATGAGACAGCGAGATGAGATGAGATGACAAGAGCATGAGATGAGATGAGATGACAAGATGGACAACCAGATGAGATGAGATGGTGAGATGAAATTACGTGATGAGAGAAGAGATGCTGAGACAATGAGATGGGATGATGAGTCGGCATGACAAGACGAAGAGGGAGACGAGATGGGATGATGAGATGAGAGAGGATGATGAGGTGGGAGGATGAGAGGGGATAAGATGATGAGTTAAAATGAAGAGAAAAGGTGAAAAGATGACAAGACGGGATGACAAGATGAGCCAAGATGATGAGATGAAATGATGAGACAATGAGACTGAATGACAAGATGAGATGACCTGATGAGCTGAGATGATGAGACAGGGAGATGAGAAGGAATGACAAGACTGAAGATGAGAAGAGATGAGATGAGGAGATGACATGACTAGACAGGATGATGAGATGAGGAAAGGTGACAAGATGAGATGAGATGATGAGGTGAGATGATGATATGAGATGATGAGATGGGACAGTGAAATGGATGATGGGTGGGACAACAAGACAAGATGATGAGATGAGATGAAGAGATGAGACAACAGAACAGACAGGAGACGAGTTAGGATGGTGAGGTGGGATGACAAGATGGGACGACAAGTTGAGTCGAGATGACGAGATGAAATGATGAGAAGAGATGATGAGATGATGAGATGATGAGATGAGATGACAAGACAGGATGACAAGAGAAGATGAGATGATGAGAAGGGATGATGAGTTGGGATGATGAAATGAAATGAGATGATGAGATGGGTCGATGATATGAGATGAGATAAAGAAACAGGGAGATGAGATGGAATGACAAGAGAGAAAGATTACAAGAAAGGAGACGTGGAGAGGGAATTATGAGACTGGAAGACTTGATGAGATGAAATGATGAGATGAGCTGATGACATGAGCAGACAAGAGAGGATGATGAAACAGGATGAGGAGATGAGATGAGACAATGAGATGGGAAGATGAGATGAGATGACGAGATGAGACAAGATGAGATGATGAGATAAGATGATGAGATGGGATAATGAGACAGATGATGAGACAGGACAAAGAGGTGAGATGGGCGATGAGACGGGACAACAAGATGAGACAGAATGATAAGAAGAAGCTACGAGATGAAGGAATGAGATGAGGGGATGAGAGATTGAGATGAGACAGCGAAATGGGATGAGACGTGATGATGAGATGAGGAGAAACTGAGATGAGAAAAGACGACATGATGAGACAAGATGGTGGGATGAGACAGGGCGATGAGATGGGATGTCAAGATGGGATGATGAGATGAGAAGAGTTGATGAGATGGGATGATGAGAAGGAATGATGAGATGAGACAAAACAATGTGATGAAAAGAGATGATGAGATGATGACATGAGATGAGGAGATGAGATGAGACAATGAGAAGGGATGATGAGATGGAATGATGAGATGAGGCCAGATGATGGGAAGGATGATGAGATGTTATGACAAGATGAGACGAGATGATGAGATGGGGCAATGATGAGATGAAATGATGAGATAATGAGATGAGAAAAGATGATAAGATGGGATGATGAGATGAGAAGAGACAACGAGATGGAATGATGAGATAAGATGATGAATGAGATAAGAAAACAAGATGAAACAATGAGACAGGCTGATGATTTGAGATGAGGCAACAAGACAAAATGATGAAAAGATGAGACGGGACAATAAGACGAGACAATGAGATGAGACAAGATGACAAGACAGGGAGACGAGATGGGATGACAAGATGGGAAGATGAGAAAAGATAAGACAAGGAGTCAGAATGTTGACATGGGACTACGAGATGAGATGAGATGATGAGAAGAGATGAGTTGAATCCACATGACGAGATGACAACAGGAAACAATGAGATGGGATGTTGAGATGGACGATGAGACAGGATGATGAGAGAAGATAACAAGATGAGATGAGATGTGGACATGAGACAAGATGAGATGACGAGATGAGAGGATGAGATGGGATGATTAGACAGACAATGGGACAGGATGACAAGATGAGATGGGAAAATGAGATGAAATTACGAGATGAGATAATGAGATGATGAGACAAGATGATGAGACTAGATAGCGAGATGAGACAAGGAGATGAGACGTGACAACAAGACGGGAAAACAAGAAGAGATGAGACGAGGAGATATGATGATGAGACAAAACAATGAGATGAGATGAGACAACGAGATGAATAGACGAGACGAGATGACAAGACCGGATGATGAGATGAGATGATATGATGAGATGAAATTATGATAAGGGATGATGAGACGAGATGACTATATGAAATGATGATATGAGACAGGGAGTCGAGATGGGATGACAAGATGGGACGACAAGATGAACTGGGAAAATGAGATGGGATATTGAGATTAAATGAGGTAATAAGATGTAACGATGAGATGTGGAGATGAGAAGATGAGATGAGACAGTATGACGAGTTGAGATGAGATGATGAGACATGATAAAGAAATGAGAAGATGAGATGAGATGAGCCTATTAGATGATGAGACAAGATGATATGACAAGACAGGATGTTGAGATGAGACTAGACATCGAGACGAAACTGAGACAAGATGACAAGATGACGAGATGATGAGATGAGAGGATGAGGTGGGGCGATGAGATGAGACTGTGAGTCAAGACAAGATGACAAGATGGGATGATGAGATGAGACAAGATGACAAGATGGGATGATGAGATGACATGGGATGATGAGATGAAATGACAAAAATAGGGGATGAGCTGACAAGATGAGATGATGAGATGAGACCAGACAATGAGATAAGATGAGACGATGAGATGAGATGTGGAGATGAGATGAGATGATGAGAAGGGATGATGCAACAGAATGATGAGAGGAGACCAGACGATGAGAAGGGATGAAGAGATGGGATGAGAAGATGAGCAGAGATGATGAAACAGGGAGATGAGATGGGGTGATAAGACAGAAGATGAGAAGAGATGAGACGAGGACATGGAATGATGAGACAGGATGATCAGATGAGACAAGATGACAAGAGGAGATGAGAATAGACAATAAGTTGAGATGACAATATGAGATAATGAGATGGGATGGTGAGAGGACGATGAGATGGGACAATAAGACAGGATGATGAGACAGGAAGAAGAGATGAGACAGGACAATGAGATAGAATGATGAGATGAGATGAGACAATGAAACAAGACAAGATGGGATGATGAGGAGAGACGATGAAACAGGATGATGAGAAGGATGACAACACAGCATGGTGGGTTGAGATGGGATGATGAGATAAAACTATGAGATGAGAGAACGAGACGAGATGATGAGACAAGACAAAAAGATGAGACAACAACAAGAGACAGGGAGATGAGATGGGATGATGAGCTGGGATGAGAAGACAGGATGACAAGATGAGTCAAGGTGATGAGATGAAATGATGAGAAGAGATGATGAGATGATGAGATGACGAGATGAGATGACAAGACAGGATGATGAGATGAGATGAGACAATGAGACGAAACTATGAAATGAGATGACAAGATGACGAGACTATGAGATGAGATGTTGAGGTGGTGCGAAGAGATGAGACTGTGAGATGAGACAGGGAGATGAGACAGGATGACAAGATGGGATGATGAGATGAGACAAGGCAATGAGATGGGATGATGAGATGAGATGAGATGATGAGAAGAAATGAAAAGAAAAATAGGGGATGAGCCAACATGATGGGATGATGAGATGAGACAAGATTAGACAATGTGACTAGACTGGACAAAGACACAAGCCAACAAGATGAGATGAGATGATGAGATGATGAGATCAAATGAGGAGATGAGATGACAAAGCAGGATGATGAGATGAGGTGAGACGACAAGGTGACAGGACAAGATGAGACAAGACATATTTGATATATTATTTTTTCATTTTTCAATGTAGTTAAAAATGTCATTAAAATTACAAAAATTTAAGAAAATGACTAAATCAATTCTCAGCTTTCTACCGCCTGCTGAGAATTTGTCTAGTGATTGACATTGCATTTATCGGGTAAAAATTGAAAAACTACAAGGGGTAGCAGACCCTTATTGGAGGAGAGTTAACATCTCTGCAATACTGAATTTTCCAATTTATGAATTTAACCCAATAAAGAATGAGAGGGAAGACAAGGTGGGGCGATGAAATGAGATGAGATGATGAGATGAAATGACAAGAATTGAGGATGAGAGAATGAGACAGGATGATGAGATGAGGTGACACATTGAGATGAGACAATAAGACTAGACAGAATGATGAGAAAAGCAGAGGAGATGAGATAAGATGATGAGATGATGAGATGAAATGAGACAATGAGACGGGAGGAAGAGATGAGATGAGATGATGAGATGGGGCAATGAGATGGGATCATGAGATGAGATGCCGAGATGAGACAACCAGACAAGAGGATGAGATAAGACAGTGAGATGAGACAGGGAGACGAGATGGGATGATGGGACAGGATAACAAGAGGAGATGAGAGGAGGAGATGGAATGATCAGAAAGGATGACTAGATGAGACAAGATGACAAGATGAAATGAATTTATGTGAAGAGTGACGATATTAGATGATGAGATGGGACAATGAAATGTATGATGAGATGGGACAATGAGACAGGATGATGAGATGGGATGAAGAGATGAGATGGGACAACAAGATGGAATGACAAGATGAGATGTGATGATGAAACAAGACAAGATGGGATGACAAGATGAGACGATGAGTCAGAATGACGGGATGGGATGGTAGGTTGAGATGGGATGATGAGATGAATCTATGAGATGAGAACATGAGATGAGATGATGAGAAGAGATGATGAGATGAGACAAGAAGAGAAAGGGAGATGAGATGGGATGATGAGCCGGGATGACAAGGTGAGTCAAGATAACTAGATGAAATGATGAGAAGAGATGATGAGGTGATGAGACGGGATGGCAAGAGGAGACGAGATGATGAGATGGGATGATGAGATGGGATGATGAGATGAAATGGGATGAGGAGATGAAATGATGAGATGGGATGATGAGATAGGATGACGAGATGAGACAAGACAAGGAGACAACAAGACGAGATGAGACAATGAGATGGGGTTATGAGTTGGATGACAAGATAGGATAATGAGACAAGACAATGTGACGAGATGAGATGACGAGAGGAGATGGGATGACAAGACAGGGTGACAAGATGAGATGGGATGACAGGATGGGGTGATGAGATCTGATGAGATGGCATGACAGGATGAGGAGATGACAATGAGATGGGACAAGATGAGACAATGAGATGGGATGAGAGGAAGAAATAAATGACAAGATGGGATGATGAGATGGGAGGTGGAGACGGGACCATGAGATGAGATGTGATGATGAAATGAAATGAGACAATGAGATGGGAGAATGAGATGAGATGAGATGATGAGAAAGGGAGATGAGATGGGATGACAAGAGAGGAAGATGAGAAGAGAGGAGATATGGAGATGGAACAACAACATGGGACAATTAGATAAGACAAAATGATGAGACAAGATGATGACATGAGATGATGAGACAGAATGATGAGGAAGGATGGTGAGATGAGATGAGACAATGAGATGGGAAGATGAGATGAGATGACGAGACAAAACAAGATGAGATGATGAGATGGTATATTGAGATGGATGATGCTATAGAATGATGAGGTGAGACGGGCAATTAGAATGAGATGGGATGACAAGATGAGACGGGATAATGAGATGACAAGATGAAAGAACGAGATGACAAGATGATGAGAGGAGTCTTTGAGAAGAGACAGCAAGATAAGATGAGAGAACAAGAGGACAAGATGAGTCAAGATGAGAAGGCAGAACAATGAGATGAGACAAGATGGTGAGATGAAATTATGTGATGAGAGGAAGAGATGATGAGACGATGAGATGGGACAATGAGTCAGCATGACAATATGAGGCGGGAGATGAGATGGATAATGGGATGAGACAGGACGATGAAATGGGATGATGAGAGGGGATGAGATGATGAGATAAAATGACAAGAAAAGATGACAAGATGACAGGACGGGATGACGAGATGAGACAAGATGATGAGATGAAATGATGAGATGATCAGATCAAATGATGAGATGAAATGACCAGATGAGCTGAGATGATGAGACAGGGAGATGAGGTGGGACAACAAGATGGAAGACGAGAAGAGACAAGATGAGGAGATGGAATGATGAGACAGGATGATGAGATGAAACAAGATGACAAGATGAGATGAGATGAGATGATGAGATGAGATGACGTTATGAGACGATGAAATGGGATGATGAGATGGATGATGGGATGGGACAATGAGAAAGGATGATGAGACAGGATGAAGACATGAGATGGGACAATGAGATGGAATGATGCAAAGAGATGTGATGATGAAACAAGAAAAGTGGGGCCGATGAAATGAGACATTGAAACAGGGTGATGACAAGGATAAAGAGATGAGATGTCAGGTTGAGATGGGATGATGAGATGAAACTATGAGATGAGAACACGAGACAAAATGATGAGACAAAATGATGAGATGAGACATCAAGAAGAGACGGGGGGATGAGATGGGATGATCAGCCGGGATGACAAGACAGGATGATAAGATGAGTCAAGATAAGGAGATGAAATGATAAGATGAGACAATGAGATGGCAAGATGATGAGATGAGATGAAGAGATGGGATGAAAAGAGACGAGATGATGAGATGGGATGATGAGATGGGACTATGAGATGAAAGAAAATGAGGCGATGAAATGACAAGATGGGTTGGTGAGAAAGGATGATGACATGAGACAAGATGAGGAGACAAGATGACAAGATGAGACAACGGGATGGGATGATGAGATGAATGACAAAATGGGATGAAAAGATGAGAAAAGGTGATGAGATGAGATGATGAAATGAGAGAGGATGATAAGATGATGTGTTGAGATGAGGAGATGAAACGGAATGACGAGATGTATGATGTTCAGGAATGATGAGATGAGACGGTCCTATAAGACAGGACAATGAGATGAGATGAGATGATGAGAGGACGATGAGATGGGATGATGACATGATGAGAAGCTGAAATGAGAAAAGAAGAGATGATGAGGCAAGATGGTGGGGTGGACAGGGAGATGAGATGGGATGTCAAGATGGGATGACGAGATGAGAAGAGATGATGAGATGGGATGACGAGATGGTATGATGAGATGAGATAATGAGATGAGATGAGACAATGAGATGATGAGAAAAGATGAGGAGATTAGATGAGACAATGAGATGGGATGATGAGACAGAATGATGAGATGAGATGGGACAATGAGAAGGGATGATGAGATGGGATGACAAGATGAGATGAATGATAAGACGGGACCATGAGATGAGATGAGATGACAAGATAACCAGACGAGTCCATATGGCAAGACAGGTCAATGAGATGAGACGAGATGATGAGATGAAATTATGTGATGAGATGAAGAGATGATGAGATGATCAGATGGGATGATGAGTTGGCATGATATGACACTTTGGGAGAGGAAACGGGATGACAAGAGATGAGACAGTGAGATGGGAAGATGAGATTAGATGGTGAAATGAGACAAGATGAGATGACGAGATGAGATGATGAGACGGATGATGAGACAGGACGATGAGGTGAGACAGGCGATGAAACAGGACAATGAAAGGGTATGACAAGATGAGACAGGATGATGAGATGAAACTAAGAGATGGAAAAACGAGATGATGGAATGATGAGATGAGACTTTGAGATGAGATGAGACAATGAGATGATGAGAGGAGTCGGGATGACAAGACAGGACAATGAGATGAGACAAGGTGATGAGATGAAATTACATGATTAGACGAACAGATGATGAGGCAATGAGAAGTTACGATGAGTTGGCATGACAAGGCAAGGAAGGAGACGAGATGGGATGATGAGATGAGACAATGAGACAGGATGAATAGAGGAGATGAGGTGATGAGATAAAATGACAAGAAATATGACAAGATGATGAGACAGGATAACAAGATGAGACAAATGACGAGATGAAACGAAAAGATGATGAGACTGAATGACGAGACAAGATGAAGAGATGAACTGAGATGATGAGACAGGGAGTAGAGATGAGATGACAAGATGAAGATGAGAAAAGACGAGACAAGGAGATGGGACAATGAGATGGGATGATGAGATTAGATGAGAAAATGAGATGAAATGATGAGATGAGCTGAGGATATGAGATGAGACAAGACAGTACAGATGGGATGACGAGATTAGATGAGATGGAAGACAAGATGGGATGACAAGATGAGATCAGGTGATGAGATGAGATGACGAGATGGGATGGGACAACAAGATGAAGAGATGAGATGGGAAGATGAGACAGGATGATGGGATGGACGATGTGAAGGGATGATGAGATAAGTCAGGCTTATGAGATGGGAAAATGAGGTGAGACGAGATGATGAGAGGAAGATGAGATGGGATGATGAGATGATGAGAAGCCGAGAGGAGAAAAGATGAGATGATGAGACAAGACAGTGGGATGAGACAGGGAGTCAAGAACAGATGTCGAGATGGGATGATGAGATGGGAAGAGATGATGAGATGGAATTATGAGAGGGGATAACGAGATAAGACAAGACAATGAGAGGAGATGAGACAACTAGATGAGATGAGGAGATGAGATGAGATGACGAGATGGGATAATGAGATGGAATGATGAGATGAAACCAGACAATGAAAAGGGGTGATGAGATGGAATGACAAGATGAGATGAGATGATGAGATAGGACAATGAGATGAGATGATATGACGAGATGATGAGATGATACAAGATGGAAAGATGGGCTGATGAGATGAGAAGAGATGACGAGATGGAACAATGGGATGGGATAATGAGATGGGATGAGGAGATAGGATGAGGATTTGAGATGAGACGACAAGATGAAATGAAAAGAAGATGAGAAGGGACAGTGAGACGAGACAATGAGATGAGACAAGATGACAAGACAGGGAGACGAGATGGGAAGACAAATGAGAAGATGAGAAGAAACAAGACGAGGAGAAAGAACAATGACATGGGACAACGAGATGAGATGAGATGATGAGAAGAGATGAAATGAGACCACTAGACAAGATGACAACATGAAACATAAAACAGGATGTTTAGACGGACAATGAGACAGGATGATGAGAGAAGACAATGAGAAGAGATGAGATGATGACATGAGATAAACTGAGATGACAAATGAGAGGATGGGATGGGATGATGATGCAGACGATGAGATGGGATGTCAAGATGAGATGGGACAATGAGATGAAACTAGGAGATGAGATGATGAGATGATGAGACAAGATGATGAGACTAGATGGCAAGATGAGAAAGGGAGATGAGATGTGACAACAAGATGGGAAAACAAAAAGAGATGGGTTGAGGAGATGTGATGATGAGACGAGATGATGAGATGAGATGAGACGACGAGATGACGAGATGAGATGAGATGACAAGATGGGATGATGAGATTAGACAAGATGACGAGATGAAGCTAAGAGAAGGGATGATGCAAACAGTTTATGAGATGAAACAATGAGACGAGACAGGAAGACAAGACAGGATGACGAGATGGGATATCAAAATTAGAGAGAACAATGAGATGGGATGATGAGATTAGATGCGTTAATGAGATGAAATGATGAGATGAGATGAGGAGATGAGAAGACAAGATGAGACAGTATGACGAGTTGAGATGTGATGATGAGACGTGATGAAGAGATGAGAAGATATGATGAGATGAGCCTATGAGATGATGAGATGAGACGAGATGACAAGACAGGATGACAAGATGTGATGAAACAATGAGAGGAAACTATGAGATGAGATGACAAGATGACAAGATGATGAGATGAGATGTTGAGGTAGGGTGATGAGATGAGACTGTGAAACGAGACAGGGAGACCTGACAGGATGACAAGATGGGATGATTAGGTGAGACAAGATGATGAGATGGGATGATGAGATGAGAAGAGATGATGAGTAAAATGACAAAAATAGTGGATGAACTGATGAGACGGGATGATGAGATGAGATAAGACATGAGACGAGATGAGATGGCAAGATGATAAGATGAGGTATGGAGGTGAGATGAGACAATGAGATGGGATGATGAAACGGAATGATGAGATGAGACCAGATGATGAGAAGGGATGAAGAGATGGGATGACAAGATTAGTAGAGATGATGAGACAGGGAGATGAGATGGGATGACAAGATGGAAGACAAGAAGAGACAAGGAGATGGAATGAAGATATACAATGACGAGATGAGACAAGATGACGAGATAAGATGAGATGAGATGATGAGACAAGATGACAATATCAGATGACGAGATGGGACGGTGAGGTGGAAGATGGGATGGGATTCGAGATAGGATGATTAGAACGGATGAAGAGATGAGATGGGACAATGAGATTTCATGATGAGAGGAGATGTGACAATGAAACAAGACAAGATGGGATGACAGATGAGACAATGAAACAGGATGATGAGACGGATGACGAGATGGGATGGCAGGTTGAAAAGGGAGGATGTGATGAAACTAGGAGATGAGAACATGAGATGAAATGATGAGACGAGAGGACGAGATGAGACAAAAAGAGACAGGGAGACGAGATAGGATGATTAGTCAGGATGACAAGACGGTAGGACAAGATAAGTTGAGATGATGAGAAGAAATGATGAGAAGAGACAATGAGATGATGAGATGATGAGGTGAGAAGATGAGAAATGATGACAAGATGAGATGAGACAATGAATCAAAACTATGAGATGAGATGACAAGATGATGAGAAAATGAGATGAGATGATGAGGTGGGATGATGAGATGAGACAGTGAGGCAAGACAGGGAGATGAGACAGGATGACAAGATGGGATGATGAAGTGAGACGCGATGACAAGATGGGATGATGAGATAAGATGAAACAATGAGATTAAATGACAAAAATAGGGGATGATGCGACGAGACAGGATGATGAGATGAGATGAGTTGAGGCCACGCAACTAGAAAGGACAAAGACACAAGTCAATAAGACGAGAAGAGATGACGCTATGAAATGAGGAGATGAGACAATGAGACGGGATGATGAGATGAGATGATGAGGTGAAAAGACGAGATGAGACAAGATGATGAGAAGAGACGAGATATATTTGATATATTAATTTTCTGTTTTTCAATGTAGTTAAAAATGTCATTAAAATTACAAAAATTAAAGAAAATGACTAAATCAACCTCAGCTTTCTACCTCATGTTGAGAATATGCCTAATCATTGGCTCTGCATTGACTGGGGTAAAAAGTGAAAAACTACAAAGTGTAGTAGACCCTTATTTGGAGGAGAGTTAACATCTCTGCAATATTGCATTTTAAAATTCATGAATTCAACCCAATAACGGATGAGAGGGAAGATGAGACAGGACGATGAGATGAGATGAGATGATGAGATGAAATGACAAGAATAGAGGATGAGAACATGAGACAGGATGACGAGATGAGATGAGACGATGAGAAAAGACAATGAGACTAGACAGGATGATGAGACAAGTTGAGAAGATGAGATAAGATGATGAGATGATGAGATGAAATAAGACAATAAGACGGGATGAGTAGATGAAACTACGAGATAAAAGAAAGAAATGATGAGATGATGAGAGGAGATTTTGAGATGAGACAGCGAGATAAGATGAGACAGCAAAAGGACAAGATGAGTCGAGATGACAAGATGGGACAACGAGATGAGACAAGATGGTGAGATGAAATCACGTGATGAGATGAAGAGATGATGAGCTGATGAGACGGGACAATGCGTCGACACAAAAACATGAGGTGTGAGACGAGATGGGATGACAAGAAGAGATGGGACGATGAGATGGGATGATGAGAGGAGATGAGATGAGGTAAAATAATAAGAAATGGTGACAAGATGGTGAGACAGGATGAAGAGTTGAGACAAATGCTGAGATGAAACGATGAGATGATGAGGCCGAATGATGAGACGAGAGGACCAGATGAACCGAGATGATGAGACAGGGAGATGAGAAGGGATGACAAGACAGAAGATGAGAAGAGATGAGGTGAGGAGATGGAATGATGAGACAGGATGACGAGATGAGACAAGATGACAAGGTGAGATGAGATGAGATGATGAGATGAGATGACGATAAGAGATGATGAGACAAGCCAATGAGAGCGATGATGGGATGAGACAACAAGACAGGATGATGAGACGGGATTAAGAGATGAGATGGGACAAAGAGATGGATGATGAAATGAGATGTGACAATGAAACAAGACAAGATGGGATGATGTGATGAGAGAATGAAACAGGAAGACGAGATGGGATGGCAGGTTGAAATGGGACGATGAGAGGAAACTATAAGAAGAGAATATGAGATGAGACAACAAGAGAGAGGGAGACTAGATGGGATGATGAGCCGGGATGACAAGATGGGATGATAATATGAGTCAAAATGATGAGAAGAAATGATGAGAAGAGACGGAGATGATGAGATGACGAGACGAGATGATGAGACGGGATGACAAGATGAGAAGAGACAATGAGATGGGATGATGAGATGTGATGATAAGAAGAAGTGAGATGAGATGAAATGATGAGATGGGATGATGAGATGAGATAAGAAAAGAACACAAGGTGACGAGATGAGGTGATGAGATGAGACAATGAGATGGGATGATGAGATGGAAGACAAGATGGGATGACGAGATGTGACAAGGTGATGAGATGAGATGACGAGATGAGATGGGATGACAAGATGAAGAGATGAGATGAAAAGACAAAATGGGATTATGATATGGATGATGTGAAGGGAGGACAAGGTCAGATGGGCCTATGAGATGGGACAACGAGATGAGATGAGATGATGAGAGGATGATGAGATGGGATGTTGAGATGATGAGAAGCTGAGATGAGAAAAGATGAGATGATGAGACAAGACAGTGGGATGAGACAGGGGAGGAGATAGGATATCAAGATAGGATGAGGAGATAGGAAGAGATGATGAGATGGGATGATGAGAGGGGATGACAAGATGAGACAAGACAATGAGACAAGGTGAGAAGATGAAGTGATGAGATGAGATGGGGAGATGAGAGGAGATGATAAGATGGGATGGTGAGATGGAATGATGAAATGAGTCAAGACAATGAGAAGGAATAATGAGATGTGATGACAAGTTGAGACGAGATGATGAGACAGGACAATGAGATGGGATGAGATGATGAGATGGTGAGATGAGACAAGATGATAAGGCAGAATAATGAGATGAGAAGAGATGATGAGATGGAACGATGAGATGGAAGGAAGAATGAGATGAGACAACAAGATGAAACAATGAGACAGGATAATGAGAATGGATGATGATAAGAGAAGACGAGATGGAAAATGAGATGGGACGATGAATGAGATTAGTCAAGAAGATGAAATGATGAGACAGGATGATGATTTGAGAGAAGACAAGATGAAATGATGAATAGTCAAGATGGGACAATGAAACGAGACAATGAAATGAGACAAGATGACAAGACAGGGAGATGAGAAGGGACAAAAAGAGGGGAAGATGAGAAGAGACAAGAGGAGGAGTCAGAACAACAAAATGGGACAATGAGATGAGACGAGATGATGAGAAGAGATGAGACGAGAACACCAAACAAGATGACAACATAAAACAAAGAGATGGGACAGTGAGATAGACGATGAGACAGGATGATGAGACAAGAAGAGAAGATGAGATGAAATGATGACATGAGACAAGATGAGACAATGAGATGAGAGGATGAAATGGGATGATGAGACAGATTATGAGATGGAACAATGAGATGATGAGACGATGAGACAGAACAATGAGACTAGAGGGTGAGATGAGACAGGGGGATGACACGTGATGACAAGATGGGAAACCAAGAAGAGATGACATGAGGAGATGTGATGATGAGATGAGATGATGAGATGAGATGAGACAAAGAGATAACAAGATGACAAGATGGGATGATGAAATGAGATTATATGACGAGATGAAACGATGAGAAGGGATGTTGAGATGAGACAAAACGATGAGACTAGGCAGGGAGACAAGACTGTACCATGAGACAGGTCGACAACATGAGACAAGAAAACGAGATGGAATGATGAGATTAGATGAGATAACGAGATGAAACAACAAGATGAGATGAGGAAAAGAGAAAAAGAAACAAGAAAGTATGAAAAGTTGAGATGAGAGGATGAGATATGAAGAGATGAAAATACGAGATGAGATGAAATTATGAGATGACGAGAAGAGACGAGATGACAAGACAGAATGACGAGATGAGATGAGACAACATTACGCAAATATGAGACAAGATGATAAGATGATGAGATGACAAGCTGAGACGATGACATGGGATGACGAAATTAGACTGTGAGACGAGACAGGGAGATGAGGCAGGATGAGAAGATGGGATGATGAGATGAGCCAAGATGAGATGGGATGAGATGGGAAGAGCTGATGAGATGAAATGACAAAAATAGGGGATGAGCCAAAAAGACGGGATGAAGAGATGAGATGACATGACTGGACAGAACAAAGATACAAGTCAACAAGATGAGATGAGATGACAAGATGATGAGATGAGATGATGAGATGAAATGAGGAGATGAGACGATGAGACGGGATGACGAGATGAGATGATGAGAAGACAAGATGAGAAGAGATGATGAGATGAAACTATGAGAAGGGATGATGAGACGAGACAATGAAATGAAATGATGAAACAAGAAAGGGTGAGATGAGTTGATGAGACGTGATGAGGAGACGAGAAGACGTGACGTGATGAGATAAGACTATGAGATGATGAGATGAGATGTGATGACAAGGCAGGATGAAGAGAGGAGACAAGACAATGAAACAAAACTATGAGATGAGATGACAAGTTGACAAGATGATGAGAGAAGCAGAGGAGATGAGATCAGATGATGAGATGACAAGATGAAATGAGACAATGAGACAGGATGAGGAAATGAGATGAGATGAGATGATGAGATGGGATGATGGGATGAATCGCCAGGATGATACAACAATATATGATGTTGAGACATGAAGGTAGGAAGAGACAAGAAGACGAGATGGGATGATGAGACGGGATGACAAGATGGGATGGCAGGTTGAAATGGGATGATGAGATGAAACTATGAGATGAGAACACAAGATGAGATGATGAGATGAGAGGATGACATGAGCCAACAAGAAGAGACAGGGAGACGAGATGGGATGATGAGACAGGACAACAAGACGGATGACAAAATGGGATGGCAGGTTGAGATGTGATGATGAGATGAAACTATGAGATGAGAACACGAGACAAGATGATGAGATGAGATGATGAGACGAGCCAGCAAGAAGGGGCAGGGAGATGAGTTGTGATGATAAGCCAGCATAACAAGATGGAATGACAACATGAGCTGAGATGATGAGATTAAATGATAAGAAGAGACGATGAGATGATGAGATGAGATGACAAGACGGGATGACAAGATGAGACAAGACAACGAGATGGGATGATGAGATGGGACAATGAGAGGAAATGAGATGAGGAGATGAAATGACGAGATGGGACGATGAGATGGGATTACAAGATGAGACAAGACAAGACAAAGAGACAAGATGACAAGATGAGATGAAGAGATGGGATGAAGCGATGGATGAGAAGATGGGATGACTAGATGAGACAGTGACGAGATGAGGTGAAGAGAATAGATGGGATGACAAGATGATGAGATGAGATGAGAAGATGAAATGCGATGACGAGATGGACAATGTGAAGATGATGAAATCAGATGGGCCGAGGAGATGAGATGAGATGATGAGATGAAATGACAAGTATAGAGGACGAGAGGATGAGACAGGATGATGAGATGAGATGAGACGAAGAGAAAAGATAACGAGACTAGACAGGATGAAGAAAAATGCAGAAGAGATAAAATAAGATGATGAGATGATGAGACAAAATGAGACAATGAGATGGGATGAGGAGATGAGATGAGATGATGAGATGGGATGATGAGATGAGATGCCGAGATGAGACAACAAGATAAGATGATCAGACAAGATGGTGGGATGAGACAGGGAGACAAGATGGGATGATGAGACAGGATGACAAGTTGAGATGAAATAATGAGAGAAGATGAGACTATTAGATGATAGGACAAGACAAGGAGATGAAATGATGATATGGGTTGATGAGACAGGATGACAGGATGAGATGTTGAGATGGGACAATGAGATTAGACAATGAGTGGGGACAACAAGACAGGATGACGGAATGCGATGGGATGAGGAGATGGGGTGAGGATATCCGAAGAAATGACGAGATAGGATGAGATTAGACTACAAGAGGTGATTATATGATGGGATGATGGGAAGATGACGAGATAGGATGACAAGACGGGAAATAGAGATGACATGGGATGATAAAGTAAATGATGAAATGCAATGATGAGATGGGATGAAGAGATGGGACAATGAGATGAGATGAGGTGATAAGATGTAACGAGATGATGAAATGGGACGATAAGGTGGGATGATGAGACAGATGATGAGAAAGGATGACAAGGTGAGACAGGCGATGAGAAGGGTCAATGAGAAGGGATGACAAGATGACATGGGAGATGAGATGATAAGATAACAAGACGAGTCCAGAAGACAAGACAGGGCAACGAGATGAGACAAGATGATGAGATGAAATTACATAATGGACAAAGAGATGAGGAGATGATGAGACAGGACGATGAGTCGGCATGACAAGACGAGGTGGGAGATGAGATGGGATTAAGAGATGAGAAGGGACGATGAGAAGGGATGAAAAAGGAGATGAGATGATGAGATAAAATAACAAGAGAATATGACAAGATGACGAGACACGATGACAAAGAGACAAGATGATGAGAAGAAGCAATGAGACGATGAGACCAAATGATGAGATGAGATGATAAGATGAGCCGAGTTGATGAGACAGGGAGTTGAGACAGGATGACAAGACAGAAGACAAGAAAAGACAAGAGGAGGAGATGGAAAGATGAGACATTATGATGAGAGGGGACAAGACAACAAGATTTGATGAGTTGAGTTGATGTGAAGAGACAACGATATGAGATGATGAGATGGGACAATGAGATGAATGATGGGATGGGACAATGAGACAGGATGATGAGACAGGATGAAGTATTGTGACAGGGAAATGAGATGGAATGACGAGATGAGATGTGATGATGAAACAAGAAAAGAGGGGTTGATGAGAAGAGACAATAAAACAGGATGATGAGACAAATGATGAAACAGGATGGCAGGGTGAGATGAGATGATGAGATGAAACTATGAGATGAGAATATGAGACAAGATGATGAGATGAGATGACAAGACAACAAGAAGAGATAGGGAGATGAGATGGGATGATGAGAAGGGATTACAAGATGGGATGACAAGATGTGTCGAGACAACAAGATGAAATGATGAGAAGAGATGATTAGATGATGAGATGATGAGACAAGATGAAGAGATGGGATGACAAGATGAGATGAGACAAGATGTGGTTATGAGATGGAATGACAGGAGGGGATGACGAGATGACACAAGACAATGAGACAAGACAAGAAGACAAGATGATGAGATGAGAGGATGAGATGAGATGAGAGGATGAGATGGGATGATGAGACAGAATGATGAGATGAGACCACATGATGAGAAGGGATGATGAAATGGGATGACAAGATGAGATGAGATGATGAGACTTGACAATGAGATGAGATGAGATGATGAGATGAGACAAGATGATAAGATGGGGTGATGAGATGAGAAGAGATGACAAGATGGAACAATGAGATGGGAGGATGAATGAGATGAGAAAACAAGATGAAATGATGAGATGGGATGATGAGACAGTACGATGATTTAAGATGAGATGACAAGATGAAACAATGAGAAGACTAGATGGGACAATGAGATGAGACAATGAGATGAGACAAGATGACAAGATAAGGAGATGAGATGGGATTACAAGATGGGAAGTTGAGAAGAGGCAAGATGAGGAGACGGAATGATGACATGGGACAACAAGATGTGACGAGATGAGGAGAAGAGATGAGATGAGACCACAAGATGAAATGACAACATGAAATAATGAGACGGGATGATGAGACAGATGATGAGACAGGATGAGGAGACAAGATGACGAGATGAGATGAGATGATAACATGAGACAAGATGAGAAGATGAGATGAGAGGATGAGATGGGATGATGAGACAGAAGATGAGATGGGATGACACGATGAGATGGGACAATGAGATGAAACTATGAGTAGAGATGATGAGATGATGAGTCAAGATGATGAGACAAGATGGCGAGTGAGACAGGCAGATGAGACGTGATGACAAGATGGGAGATGTGATGATGAGATGAGACGATGCGATAGGATGAGATGACGAGATGATGAAATGAGACAAGAGGAAAAGATGGGATGACAAGATGAGATGATGAGATGAAAATACGAGAAGGGATGATGAGAGGAGATGACAAGACAAAACAATGAGAAGAGACAGGGAGACGAGATGGGATGGTGAGAAGGAATGACAAGATGAGATTGGACAATGAGATGGATGATGAGATTAGATGAGAAAATGAGATGAAACAACGAGATGAGATGAGGAGATGAGAAGATGAGATGAGACAGTATGATGAATTGAGATGAGATAATAAGACATGATGAAGAGTTGAGAAGATGAGATGAGATGAGTCTATGAGATGACAAGATGAGACGAAATGACAACACAGGGTGGCAAGATGAGATGAGACACTGAGACAAAACTATGAGATGAGGTGACAAGATGATGAGATGAGACAATGAGGTGGGGTGATGAGATGATACTGTGAGTCGAGACAGAATGACAAAATGGGATGATGAGGTGAGACAAGAAAATGAGATTGGATGATGAGATGAAACTATGAGATGAGAACACAAGATGAGATGATGAGACGAGATGACGAGATGAAACAACAAGAAGAGATAGGGAAATGAGATGGGTTGATGAGCCGGGAACACAAGACGGGATGAGAAGTTGAGTTGAAATGATGAAAAGAAATGATAAGAAGAGATGATGAGATGATGAGATGAGGAGACGAGATGAAAACACAGGATGACAAGATGAGATGAGATGATGAGATGGGATGATGAGATGGGATGAAGAGATGAAACAAGATGAGGAGATGAAATGATGTGATGGGATGATGAGACAGGATGCTGAGATGTGGCAAGACAAGGAGACATGATAATGAGATGAGGTGACAAGATGAGACACAGAGATGAGATGATGAGATGTATGACAAGATAGGACGATGAGATGAGATATGGTGATGAGATGAGATGACAAGGTGAGGTGGGATGACAAGATGACAAGATGAGACGAGAAAACGAGACTGATGAGGAGATGGATGATGTGATGGGATGATGATATCAAGATGAGCCTTTGAGACAGGACAAAGAAATGAAATGAGATGATGAGAGGATGATGAGATGGGATGATGAGATGATGAAAAACCGAGATGAGAAAAGAGGAGATGATGAGACAAGATGGTGGGACGAGACAGGGAGATGAGATGGGATGTTGAGATGGGATGCTGAGATGAGAAGAGATGACAAGATGGAATGAGGAGATGTGATGATAAATGAGATAAGTTAACAAGATGAAATGATGAGACAGGCCGATGATTTGAGATGAAAGAACAAGATGAAATGAAGCGAAGGCTGGATGGGACAATGAGACAAAGCAATGAGATGAGACAAGATAACAAGACAGGGTGACAAGATGGGATGACAAGTTGGGAAGATGAGAAGGGACAAGACAAGGAGTCAGAATGATGACATGGGGAAATGAGATGAGATGATGAGAAGTGATGAGATGAGACCACATGATGAGACAAAAACATGAAACAATGAGACAGGACAGTGAGATGGACGATGAGACAAGATGATGAGATGAGATGATGACATGAGACAAGATGAGATGATGAGATGAGAGTATGAGATGGGATGATGAGACAGAAGATCAGATGGTATGACATGATGAGATGGGACAATAAGATGAAACTTCAAGATGAGATGATGAGACAAGACCATGAGACTAGAAGGTGAGATGAGACAGGGAGATGAGACGTGATGAGAAGACAAGAAAACAAGAAGAGATGAGATGAGATGTGATGATGAGATGAGACTACCTGATGAGATGTGACAACGTGATGATGAGATGAGACGAGATGAGAAGATGGGTAACAAGATGAAACTAGATGATGAGATGAAACTATGAGAAGGGATAATGAGATGAGATGATGAGAATAAATGATGAGACAAGACAGGGAGATGAGATGGGATGACAAGAAGGGATGACAAGATGAGACAGAACAACAAGATGGGATGACAAGATTAGATGAGATAATGAGATGAAACAATGAAATAGGAAGAGGAGATGAGAAGACAGGACAAAACGGTCTGATGAGTTGAGATGAGACAATGAGACATGATGAAGAGGTGAGAAGAGAGGAGATGAGATTATGATAAGAGATGAGAAGACAGGACAGGATGAGGAGATTAGATGAGACAAAAGACAAAACTATGAGATGAGATGACAAGATGACGAGATGACGAGATGAGATGATGAGGTGGGGGGATTAGATGAGACTGTGAGATGAGACAGGGAGATGTGGGAGGATGACAAGTGGGACGATGTGATGAGACAATATGACGAGATGGGATGATGAGATGAGATGAGACAATGTGATGATATGACAAAAATAGGGGATGAGCTGACAAGATGGGATAACAAGATGAGACGAGATGAGATGATGTGACTAGACAGAACAAGGACACAAGTCAACAAGATGAGACCAGATGATGAGATGAGATGAAATGTGGAGACTAGATGAAGAGATGGGATGATGAGTTGGGATGAGATGATGAGGTGAAAGAATGAGATGAGACGAGATGATGAGACGAGATGAGATATATTTGATATATTAATTTTTTGTTTTCCAATGTAGTTTAAAATGTCATTAAAATTACCAAAAATAAAGAAAATGACAAATTCAACTCTCAGTTTTCTACCTCCTGTTGAGAATTTGCTTAATGATTGGCACTGCATTGACTGCAGTACAAACTGAAAAGCTACAAGGGGTAGTATAACCTTATTTGGAGGAGTGTTAACGTATCTACAATATTGAATTTTCCAATTCATGAATTCATCCCAATAATGGATGAGAGGGAAGATGAGATGAGACAATGAGATGAGATGAGACTATGAGATGATGAGATGAGATGAGATGCGAAGACAGGATGATAAGATGAGATGAGAAAATGAGATGAAACTATAAGATGGGATGAGAAGATGATGAAACAATGAGATTAGATGATGAGGTGGGGCAATGAGATGAGACTCTGTGATGAGACTGGGAGATGAGACAGGATGACAAGAGAGGAAGATGAGAAGAGAGGAAATGTGGTGATTGAACAATGAGATGGAGAAACTAGATGAGACGAAATGATGACATGAGAAGATGGCATGAGATGATGAGACAGGATGATGAGACAGTATGATGAGATGAAATGAGACAATGAGATGGGAAGATGACATGAGATGAAGAGATGAGAAAAGATGAGATGATGAGATGGGATGATGAGATGGATGATGAGACAAGACAATGAGGTAAGACTGGAAATGAGATGGGTCAATGAGACTGGACAACATGATGAGATGGGATGATGAGATGAAACTACAAGATGAAAGAATGAGATGATGAGATGAGTCTTTGAGATGAGACAGTGAGATGAGATGAGACAACGAGATGATGAGATGAGTCCATATGACAAGATGGGACAATGAGTTGAGACGAGATGATGAGATGAAATTATGTGATGAGACAAAGAGATGATCAGACAGTCAGATGGGACAATGAGTCAGCATGACAAGATGAGGTGGATGAGGAGATGGGATGATGAAAGGAGATGAGACAATGAGATTGGAAGATGAGATGAGATGATCAGCTGAGACAGGATGAGCTGATGAGATGAGATGAAAAGATGGGATGATGAGCTGGATGATGAAACAGGATGACAAGGTGAGACAGGCAATGAAATGGGACAATGAAACGGTAGGACAAGATGAGATGGGATGATGAGATGAAACTACAAGATGAAAGAACAAGATGATGAGACAACAAGACAAGACCTTGAGATGAAATGAGGCAATGAGATGATGAGATGAGTCGAGATGACAAGATGGGACAATGAGATGAGACGAGATGATGAGATGAAATTACATGATGAGATGAACAGATGATGAGATGATGAGATAGGATGATGAGTTGGCACTACAAGATGAGCAGGGAGACGAGATGGGATGACAAGATGAGATGGGACTATGAGATGGAATGTTGAGAGGAGATAGGATGATGAGATAAAATGACAAGAAAAGATGACAAGACAGGACAATGAGATGAAACAAGATGATGAGAAGAAACGATGAGATGATGAGACTGAATGATGAGATGAGATGACGAGATGAGCCGAGATGATGAGATAGGGAGATGAGATGACTTGAAAAGAAGGAGATGAGAAGAGATGACACGAGGAGATGGAATGATGAGACAGGATGACAAGATGAGAAAAGATGACAAGATGAGATGAAATGAGAGGATCAAATGAGATGATGATATGAGTCGATGAGATGGGACAGTGAGACGAATGATGGGATGGGACAGTGAGACAGAATGATGACACGGGATGAAGAGATGAGATGGGACAATGAGATGGAATGACGAGATGAGATGTGATGATGAAACAAGACAAGATGGGATGATGAAATGAGACAATGAAACAGGATATGAGACGGATGATGAGATGGGATGGCGGGTTGAGATGGGACGATGAGAAGAAACTATGAGATGAGAACATGAGACCAGATGATGAGATGAGACAATGAGACGAGACAACAAGAAGAGAAAGGGAGACGAGATGGGATGATGAGATTAGATGAGATAATGAGATGATATGATACAGTATGATGTGTTGAGATAAGACAATGAGATATGATGAAGAGATGAGAAGACAAGATGAGATAAGACTATGAGATGACAAGATGAGACAAGATGTGAAGACAGGATGATGAGATGAGATGAGACAACAAGATGAATCTATGAGATGGGATGATAAGATGATGAGATGAGACAATGAGGTGAGCCAAAGAGATGAGACTGTGAGATGAGACAGGATGACAAGATGGGATGATGAGATGAGACAAGACGATGAAATGAGATGATGAGATGTGATGAGACAATGAGATGAAATGACAATAGGGGATATGCCGAAAAGATGGGATGACGAGTTGAGACGAGATGAGATGATGTGACTAAACAGAACAAAGACACAAAGCAACAAGACAAAGAGAGATGATGAGATTACAAGATTAGATGACAAGATGAAATGAGGAGAAGAGACGATGAGACCAGATGATGAGATGAGATGAGACAACGATGTGAAATGATGAGATGAGATGACATGACAGGATGAGACAAGATATGTTTGATATATTAATTTCTCTTTTTTCAATGTAGTTAAAAATGTCATTAAAATCACAGAAATTAAAGAAAATGACTAAATCAACTCTCAGCTTTCTCCCTCCTGTTGAGAATTTCCCTAATGATTGGAACTGCATTGACTGGGCTAAAAACTGAAAAACTACAAGGGGTAGTAGGCCCTTATTTAGAGGAGAGTCAACATCTCTGCAATATTGAATTTCCAATTCATGAATAAAACCCAATAATGGATGAGAGAGAAGACAAGATGGAACGAGGAGATGAGATGAGATGACAAGATGAAATGACAAGAATACAGGATGAGAGAATGAGACAGGATGATGAGATGAGATGAGATGATGAGACAAGACAATGAGACTAGACAGGACGATGAGACAAGGGGAGGAGATGAGATAAGATGACGAGATGATGAGATGAAATGAGACAATGAGAAGTGATGAGGAGATGAGATGAGATGACGAGATGGGACAATGAGATGGGATGATGAGACAAGAAACTGAGTTGAGACAACAAGATAAGATGATGAGACAAGATGGTGGGACAAGGCAGGGAGACAAGATGGGATGATGAAACAGGATGAGAAGATGAGATGAAACAATGAGAAGAGATGAGACTATTAGATGATGAGACAAAACGAGGAGATGAAATGATGAGAAGGATTGATGAGACAAGATGCTGAGATGTATTGAGGAGTTGAGACGATGAGATGGGATGTTGAGACAGAAGACAGGATGGGATGAGATGAGATGAGGGGACAAGGTGAGATGACGAGATGATATGAGATGACAAGATGATGAAATGATATGAGAAGAAGAGATGGAATGATGAGATGGATGATGTAAAGGGTGATGAGATCAGAAGTGCCTATGAGATGGGACAGGTGATGAAATGAGATGATGAGAGGACGATGAGACAGGATGATGAGATGACGAGAAGCCAAGCTGAGAAAAGATGAGAGGATGAGACAAGATGGTGGGACGTGACAGGGAGATGAGTTGGGATGTCAAGATGGGATGACAAGATGAGAAGAGCTGAATAGATGGGACAACAAGAGGGGATGATGAGATGAGACAAGACAATGAGACGAGATGAGGTGGTGAGAAGAGATGAGGAGATGAGATGAGATGACAGGATGGGATGATGTGACAAAATGATGAGATGAGACCAGATGATGAGAAGGGATGATGATATGAGATGACAAAATGAGATGAGAGGATGAGATGGGACAATGAGTTGAGATGAGATGAAAAGATGACAAGATTAGGCAAGATGATAAGACAGCATAATGAGATGAGAAGAGACGACGAGACAGAATGATGAGATAGGATGATGAACGAGATGAGACAACAGGATGAAATGATGAGATGGGACAATGAGATGGAATGAGGAGATAGGATGATGATTTGAGATGAGATGACAAGATGAAACGATGAGAAGATCAGAAGGGACAATAAGACAAGACAAGGAGATGAGACAAGATGACAAGACAGGGAGACAAGATGGGATGACAACATGGGAAGATGAGAAGAGACAAGATGATAGATGGAATGACAACATGGGACAACGAGATGAGAAAAATGATGAGAAGAGATGAAATGAGACCACAAGATGAGATGACAACATGAAACAATGAGACGGGACAATGAGATGGATGATGAGACAGGATGATGAGACAAGACGATGAGATGAGAGGACATGACATGACATGAGACAAGTTGAGACGATGAGATGAGAGGATGAGATGGGATGATGAGACAGATGATGAGATGGTATGACAAGATGAGATGGGACAATGAGATTAAACTATGAGATGAGATGATGAGATGATGAGACAAGATGATGAGACCAGATGGAAAGATAAGACAGGGAGATAAGATGTGGTGACAAAATGGGAAAACAAGAAGAGATGAGAGGAGGAGATGTGATGATGAGACAAGGTGATGTGATGAGATGAGACAACAAGATGAAAAGATAAGTCCAGATGACAAGACAGGAAAATGAGATGAGATGAGATGATAGGATGAAATTATGTGATGAGACAAAGTGATGATGAGATGATGAGATGGGATGATGAATCAGTATGACAAGATGAGGCGGGAGAAGAGATGGGATGACAAGATAAGATGGGACGATGAGACGGGATGATGAGAGGAGATGAGATGATGAGATAAAATGACAAGAAATGATGACAAGATGACCAGATGGGATGACAAGATGAGACGGGATGATAATATGGGGTGATACGATCCAATGAGATGATGAGATGGGATGAGATAAGACTACAAGATGAGATGATGTGATGGGATGAACAGATGACAATGACATGGGATGACGAGAGGGGACAATGAGATAGGATGAGATTATGAAATAAGTGACAAGATGGGATGATGAGATGGGATGAGGAGACGGGATGACAAGATGAGATGAGGCAACAAGATTAAACATGATGAGATGGGATGATGAGATGAGATTATGAGACAGGGAGACAAAACGGGATGAAAAGAGAGGAAGAGGAGAAGAGAGGAGACGTGGAGATGGAACGACAAGATGGGACAACTAGATGAGACAAAATGATGAGATGAGATGTTGACATGAGACAACGAGACAGAATGGTGAGACAGGATGACGAGAGGAGATGAGAAAATGAGATGGGAAGATGAGATGAGATGAGAAGACAAGACAAGATGAGATGACGAGATGAGAGGAAGAGATGGGATAATGAGATGGATGATGAGACAGGATGATGAGATGAGACGGGCAATGAGACGGGATGACAAGATGAGATGGGATAATGAGATGAAATTACGAGATGAAAGAATGAAATGATGAGATGACAAGATGAGAATTTGAGATGAGACAGCGAGATGAGACGAGAAGATGAGATGAGACAACAAGAAGGTACAGGGATATCAGATGAGATGATGAGCCGGGACGAGAAGATGGGATGACAAGATGAGTTGAGATGACAAGATGCGATGATGAGATGGGATGATAAGATGAAACGAGATGGGGAGATGAAATGATGAGATGGAATAATAAGACAGGAAGCCGAGATGAGTCAAGATGAGGAGACAAGACGACAAGATGTGGTGACAAAATGAGATGCTGAGATGGGATGATGAGATGGATGACAGGATGGGATGAAGAGATGAGACAAGGTGATGAGATGAAACAAGATGATGAGATGGGACAAAGAGATGAGATGATGAGACAGGGAGATGAGACAGGATGACAAGATGGGATGATGGAATGAGACAAGAAGACGAGATGGTATGATGAGATGAGATGAGACTATGAGATGAAATTGTAAAAATAGGGGATGAGCCAAGGAGATGGGGTGATGAAATGAGACAAGATGAGATGACGTGACTAGACAGGACAAAGGCACAAGTCAACAAGACGAGATGAGATGACAAGACAATGAGATGAGATGATGAGATGAAATGAGGAGATGAGATGACGAGATGGGATGATGAGATGAGATGAGACGATGAGGTGAAAGGACGAGATGAGGTGAGATGATGAGACAAGATGATATATATATTTGATATATTAATTTTTCATTTTTCAATGTAGTTAAAAATGTCATTAAAATTACAAAAATTAAAGAGAATGACTAAGTCAACTCTCAGCTTTCTACCACCTGGTGAGAATTTGCCTAATGATTGGCACTGCATTAACTGGGGTAAAAACTGAAAACCTCCAAGGGGTAGTAGACCCTTATGTGGAGGATAAGTGAACAATTCTGCAATATTGAATTTTCCAATTCATGAATTTAACCCAGTAATTGATGAGAGGGAAAACGAGACAGGATGACGAGATAAGATGAGACGATGAAATGAAATGACAAGAATAGAGGATGAGAGGATGAGTGAGGAAGATGAGATGAGATGAGATGAGACAAGATTACGAGACTAGACAGGATGATGAGACATGTGATGGAGATGAGATAAGATGATGAGATGATGAGACAAAATGAGAAAATGAGATGGGATGAGGAAATGAGATGAGATGATGAGATGAGATGAAGAGACGGGATGATGAGATGAGATGCTGAGATGAGACAACAAGTTAAGATGATGAGACAAGACAGTGGAACGAGACTCGGAAATGAGATGGGATGATGAGACAGGATAACAAGGTGAGATGAAATGATGAGAGGAGATGAGACTATTAGATGATGAGACAAGATGAGTAGATGAAACAATGAGACGTGTTGATGAGACAGGACAAAGAGATGAGATGAAATGTCAAGATGGGACAATGAGATGAGACAATGAGTAGGAAAAACAAGAGAGGATGATGGGATGAGATGGGATGACAAGACGGGGTGATGAGTTCTGATGAGATGATGAGATGGGACAAGATTAGGCTACAAGATGTGACAATGTGACAGGATGAAGGGAAGATGATGAGATGGAACAACAAGACTGCACAATGAGATGAGATGAGGACTCAGGATGATGAGATGAGATGAGATGAAGAGATGAAACAAGATAACGTGATGGGATGATGAGATGGGCTGATGAGACGGATGATGAGAGAGGATAACAAGGTGAGATGGGCAATGAGATGGAGCAATGAGAAGGGATGACAAGATGGGAGGATGAGATGAAATTACAAGATGAAAAAACAAGATGATGAGATGATGAAATGAGATTTGAGATGAGAAAACGAGATGAGATGAGACAATTAGATAACAAGATGAGTTCAGATGACAAGATGGGACAACGAGGTGAGACAAGATGATGAGATGAAATTATGTGATGGGACATTGTCTCATCTCATCTCTTCATCTCATCTCGCTGTGATGGGATGAAGAGATGATGAGGCGATGAGATGGGACAATGAGTTCGCATGACAAGATGAGGTGGGAGACGAGATTGGATAACGAGATTAGAAGGGTCGATGAGATGGGACAACAAGAGGAGATGAGAGGATGAGAAAAAATGACAAGAAAAGATGACAAGATGACGAGACAGGACAATGAGATGAGACAAGATGATGAGATGAAATGATGAGATGATGAGACCAAATGATGAGACAAGATGATGAGATGAGCCGAGATGATGAGATGGGGAGAAGAGACAGGAAGACAAGATGGAACATGGGAAGAGAAGAGATGAGGAGATGGAATGATGAGACAGGATGAAGAGATGAGACAAGATAACAAGATGAGATGAGATGAGATGATGTGAAGAGATGATGATATGAGAAGAAAAGACGGGATGATGAGATGGATGATGTGATGGGACAATGAGACAGAATTATGAGACAGGATGAAGAGAGGAGATGGGACAATGAGATGGAATGTCACAGTGAGATGTGACGATGAAACAAGACAAGATGAGACAATGAGATGAGACAATGAAACAGGATGATGAGATGGGAGAGCGGGTTGAGATGGGATGATGAGATGAAACTATGAGATGAGAACATGAGAGGAGATGATGAGAGGAGTCGATGAGAAGAGAAAACAAGAAGAGACAGGGAGATGAGATGGGATGATGAGCCGGGCTGACAACTTGGGATGACAAGATAAATCAAGATACTGAGATGAAATGATGAGAAGAGACAATGAGATGATGAGATAAAGAGATGAGATGATGAGATGGCATGACAAGATGAGATGAGATGACGAGATGGGATGATGAGATGGGACAAGATGAAACAAGGTGAGGAAACAAGATGACATGATGAGATGATGAGATGGAATGATGAGATGGATGACAAGATGGGATGATGAGATGAGACAAGGTGACAAGATGAGATGACGAGATGAGATGAGAAGATGATGAGATGAGAGGATAATGACAAGAAAAGGTGACAAAATAACCAGTCAGAATGATGAGATTAAACAAGATGATGAGGTGAAATGATGAGACGATGAGAACGAATGATGAGATGAGATGACGAGATGAGTCGAGATGATGAGACAGGGAAATGAGATGGGATGAAAAGATGGAAGATGAGAAGAGACAAGATGAGGAAATTGAATGATGAGACAGGATGACAAGGTGAGACAAGATGAGAAGAAGAGATGAGACAAGATGATGAGATGAGATATGATATGAGAGAACGAGATGGGAGGATGAGGTGAGACAATGAGATGAGTTGAGAACAATGAGATGATGAGATTAGACGAGATGACAAGATGAAACTACAAGAAGGGATGATGAGACAAGATGATGAAACAAAATGATGAGAAGAGACAGGATGATGAGATGGGATGATCAGACAGGATGACAAGATTAGATGGGAAAATGAGATGAAACTGTGAGATGAGATGATGAGACAAGAGAATGAGACAGGTGGTGAGAGGAGACAGGGAGATGAGATGTGACAGCAAGATAGGAAAACAAGAGGAGATGTGATGAGAGTATGTGATGATGAGATGAGATGATGCAATAATATGAGATGACGAGATAACAAGATGAGATGAGATGACAAAATGGGATGATGAGATGAGACAAGATGATGAAATGAAACTACAAGAAGTGATGATGAGACAAGATGATGAGATGAAATGATGTGATGAGACAGGGAGACAAGAGGGGATGATGAGATGGGATGACAAGATGAGACAGGAAAACGAAATGGGATACCAAGATTAGATGAGATAATGAGATGAAATGATGAGATGAGATGAGGAGATGAGAAGACGAGATGAGACAATACAATGAGTTGAGATGAGATGATGAGACGTGATGAGGAGATGAGAAGACATGATGAGATAAGACTATGAGATGATGAGATGAGATGAGATGACAAGACAGGATGACAAGGTGAGATGAGACAGCAAAACAAAATTATGAGATGAGATGACAAGATGATGAGACAATGAGCTGAGATGATGAGGTGGGGTAATGAGATGAGACTGTGAGATGAGACAGGGAGAAGGGACAGGAAGAAAAGTCAGGATGATGAGATGAGACAAGACAATGAGATATGATGATGAGATGAGATAAGATGATGAGATGTAAAGACAAGAATAGAGGATGAGAGAATGAGACAGGATGATGAGATGAGGAGAGATGATGAGACGAGACAACAAGCCTCAACAGTACGATGAGACAAGCAGAGGAGATGAGATAAGATGATGAGATGATGAGATGAAATGAGACAGGATGAGGAGATGAGATGAGATGATGAGATGGGATGAAGAGATGGGATGATGACACGAGAGGCTGAGATGAGACAACAAGATAAGATGATGAGACAAGGCAGTAGGATGAGACACGAAGACAAGATGGGATGATGAGACAGGATGATGAGATGAGACAAAATGATGAAATGATATGAGACTATTAGATGATGAGACAAGATGAGGAGATGAAATGATGAGATGGGTTGATTAGACAGAATGATGAGATGAGATGAGATGATGAATTGGGACAATGAGGTGAGATGATGAGTAGGGACAAGAAGACAGGACGATGAGATGAGACGGGATGACAAGATGGGGTGATGAGATCTGATGAGCTGACAAGATGGGACAAGATTAGACTACAAGATGAGATGACATGACAAGATGAAGAGACAGTGATGAGAGGGGATGATCAGATGGGACAATGAGATGAGATGAGGAGAGGAGATGGAACGAGATGATGAGATGGGATGAGGAGACAGGACGATGAGATCAGATGAGGAAAGGAGATGAACCGAGATGATGAGTTGGGATGATGAGTTGAGATGAGATGAAGAGACAGGGAGACAAGGTGGGTTGACAAAGAGGAAGATGAGTAGAGTGGAAACATGGTGATGGAACAACAAGATGGGACAACTAGATGAGATGAAATGAAGAGATGAAAAATGATATGAGACGAGACAGGATGAAAAGACACAATGACAAGATGAGATGAGACAATGAGATAGGAAGATGAGATGAGATGATGAAATGAGACCAGATGAGACAAAAAGATGAGATGATGAGATGGGATGATGAGATGGAATGATGAGATGAGACCAAACAATGAGTAGGGATGAAGAGATGGGATGACAAGATGAGCAGAGATGATGAGATAGGGAGATGAGACAGAATGACCAGATAGAAGATGAGAAGAGACGAGACAAGGAGATGGAATGATGAGACAAGATGACAAGATGAGACAAGATGACAAGATGAGATGAGGTGAGATGAGATGATGAGATGAGATGATGATATGAGATGATGAGACGGGATTGTGAGACAGATGATAGGATGGAACAACAAGACAGGATGATGAGATGGGATGAAGAGATGAGATGGGAGAATGAAATGGAATGATGAGATGAGACGTGATGATGAAAGAAGGAAAGATGGGACGAAGAGATGAGATGATGAAACAGGATGACTAGATGGATGACGAGATGGAATGGCAGGTTGAGATGGGACAATGAGATGAAACAATGAGATGAGAACACAAGATGAGATGATGAGATGAGACGATGAGTCAAGATGACAAGAGACAGGGAGACATGATGGGATGATGAGCAGGATGACAAGATGGGATGACAAGATGAGTCAAGATGACAAGAAGAAATGATGAGAAGAGACAATGAGATGACAAGATGATGAGATGTGGTGACAAGATGTAATGACAAGATGAGAGGAGATGATGAGCTGGGATGATGAGATGGGACAATGAGAAGAAACGAGATCAGGAGGTGAAATGACGAGATGGGATAATGAGACAGGATGATGAGATGAGACAAGTCAAGGGGACAAGATGACGAGATGAGGTTGTGAGATGAGCTGACAAGATGGAATGATGACAGGAAAGACAAGATGGGATGAAGAGATGAGACAAGGTGATGAGATGAGAGGACGAGATGAGATGGGGCAACAAGATGACGAGATGAGAGGAGAAGATGAGACGGATGATGAGATGGACAGTGGGAAGGGATGACAAGACCAGATGGATCTATGAGATGGAACAATGATCTGAGATGAGATAATCCGAGGATGATGAGACGGAGACGGGATGATGAGATGACAAGAAGCCGCAATGAGAAAAGATGAGATGATGAGACAAGATGGTGGGACGAGACATGGAGACGAGATGGGATGTCAAGATGGGATGATAAGATGAGAGGACATGATGAGATGGGACAATGAGAGGGGATGACGAGATGAGACAAGACAATGAGATGAGATGAGACGATGAGATGATGAGTTGAAATGAGGAGATGAGACGACAAGATGGGATAATGAGACAGAATTATGAGATGAGACCAGTGAATGGGAAGGGACGATGAGATAGGATAACAAGATGAGATGAGATGATGAGACAGGACATGAGATGAGATGAGATGATGAGATGATGAGAAGAGACAAGATGATAAGATGGGATGATGAGATGAGAAGAGACAATGAGACGTAACAATAAGATGGGGCGATGAACGAGATGGGACAACAGGATGAAATGATGAGACGGGATGATGAGATGGACTGATAAGATGAGACCAGATGATGAGAAGAAATAAAAAGATCGGATGACAAGAGGAGTAGGGATGATGAGACAGTGAGATGAGATGGGATGACAACATGGAAGATGAGAAGAGATGAGACAAGGAGATGGAATGATGAGACAGGATGACGAGATGAGAAAAGATGACAAGATGAGATGAGTTGTGATGATGATATGAGATGATGAGATGGGATGGTGAGACGGATGATTGGATGGGACAATGAGACAGGATAATGAGATGGGATGAAGAGAAGAGATGGGACAATGAGATGGAATTATGAGATGAGATGTGATGATTAAACAAGACAAGATGTGACAACGAGATGAGATGATGAAACAGAGTGATGAGATGGATGATGAGATGGGATGCTGGGTTGAGATGGAATGATAAGTTGAAACTATGAGATGAAAATATGAGAAGAGAGGATGAGACAAGGCAATGAGATGAGACAACAAGAGACAGAGGGATGAGATGGGATATTGAGCCAGGATGACAAGACGGGATAACAAGATGAGTTTAGACAACGAGAAGAAATGATGAGAAGAAAGGATGAGAAGATGAGATGGGATGACAAGATGAGATGAGGCAACAAGATGGGATGTTGAGATGGGACAATGAGATGAAATGAGACATGGAGTTTAAATGATGATATGGGATGATGAGATAAGATGACGAGTTGAGAAAAAATGAGAAGAGATGACATGATAAGATGATGAGAGGGGATGACAAGATGAGACAAGACAATGAGATGAGATGGGATGATGAGACAATGAGATGAGATGAGGGGATGAGATGAGACAACGAGATGGAATGATGAGATGGAATGATGAGATGAGACCAGATGATGAGAAGGGATGATGAGATGGGATGACAAGATGAGATGAGATGATGAGATGGGACAACAAGATGCGATGAGATAATGAGATGACAGGATGAGATAAGATGATAACACAGGATGATGAGATGAGAAGAGATGACAGGATGGAACAATGAGATGGGATGATGAATAAGATGAGACAAGATGAAATGATGAGACAGGACAATGATATGGGATGATGAGACAGGATGATGATTTGAGATGAGACAACATGATGAAATGACAAGGAGATGAGATGGAACGATGAGACGAGACAATGAGATGAGACAATATGAAAAGACAGGAAGATGAGATGGGATGGCAAGATGAAAAGATGAGAAAAGACAAGACTAGGAGACAGAATGATGAAATGGGACAACCAGATGAGATGAGATGATGAGAAGAGACGAGTGAGACCACAAGATGAGGCAACAATATGAAGCAATAAGATTGGGCAATGAGACAGATGATGAGACAGAATGATGAGACAAGACGACAAGATGAGATGATGACATGAGACAAGAAAAGAGATGACGAGATTAGAGGATGAGTTGGGATGATGAGACAGACGATGAGATGGGATGACAAAATGAGATGGGAAAATGAGATGAAACTATGAGATGAGATGATGAGATGAAGAGACATGATGATGAGACTAGATGGCAAGATGGAACATGGAGATGAGATGTGAAGACAAGACAGGAAAACAAGAAGAGATGAGATGAGAAGATGTGATGATGAGATGAGATGATGAGATGAGATGAGATGACGAGTTGAAATGAGATGACGAGATGGGTTGATGAGATGAGATGAGATGATGAGACAGGGAGACAAGACAGGATGACAACAGTGGAAGATGAAAAGAGAGGAGACATAGAGATGGAAGGACGAGATGGGACAATGAGAAGAGATGAAATTATGAGACAAGATGATGACATGAGGTGATGAGACATGATGATGAGACAGGATGATGAGAGGAGTTGAGAAAATGAGATGGGAAGATGAGATGAGATGACGAGATGAGACAAGATGAGATGATGAGTTGAAATGATGAAATGGGATGATGAGATGGATGATGAGAAAGGACAACGAGGTGAAATGGGTGATGAGATGCGACGAGGAAACAGGATGATAAGATGAGACGTGATGATGAGATGAAACTATGAGATGAAAAAATGAGAATGACAAGACAACGAGATGATAATTTGAGATGAGACAGCAAGATGAGATGAGACGAAAAATGATGAGACAAGACAACAGGACAAGATGAGACAATGAGATTAGACGATATGATGAGATGAAATAACATGATGAAACAAAGAGAGGATGAGACATGAGACGGGTCAATGAGTCAGCATGACAAGATGAGGCAGGAGAAGAGATGGGATGACAAGTTGAGATGGGACAATGAGATGGGATGATGAGAGATGCCGAGAGGATGACATAAAAGGAGAAGAAAAGATGACAAGATGATGAGAAGGAACGATGATATGAGACAAAATGAGGAGATGAAACAACGAAATTATGAGATCGAATCACGAGATGAGACAATGAGATAAGCCAAGATGATGTGACAGGGAGATGAGATGGGATGAGAAGACGGAAGATGAGAAGAGAGGAGACAAGGAGATGGAATGATGAGACAGGATAATGAGATGAGACGAGCTGACAAGATGAGATTAGGAGAGACGATGAGATGAGGCAACGATATGAGAAGAAAAGACGGGACGATGAGATGGATGATGGGATGAGAAAATGAGACAGGATGATGAGACAGGACGAAGAGATGAGATGGGAAAATGGGATGGAATGATAAGATGAGATGTGACAATGAAGCAAGACAAGATGGGATGATAAGATGAGACATAACAGGATGATGAGATGGATGACAAGACAGGGTCGCGGGTTGAAATGGAACAATGAGATGAAACTATGAGATGAAAACATGAGACAAGATGATGAGACGAGATGATGAGATGAGACAACAAGAAGAGACAGGGAGATGAGATGGGATGATGAGCTGGGATGACAAGACAAGATGACAAGATGAGTTGAGATGACAAGATGAAATGATGAGAAGAGATGACGAGATGACAAGATGAGATGATGAGATGGGATGACAAGATGAGACAAGACAATGACATGGGATGATGAGATGGGATGAGAAGAAACAAGACAAGGATACAAGATGATGAGATGCGGTGACAAAATGGCAAGACGAGATGAGACAAGGTGAGAAGATGAGATGATGAGATGAGATGGGACTACAAGATGGGAAGAGGAGAAGAGACAAGACGAGGAGATGGAACGATGGCATGGGACAATGAGATGAGACGAGTTGATGAGAAGAAACGAAATGAGACCACAAGACGAGACAATAACATGAAACAACGAGACAGGATGATAAGACAGATGATGAGACAAGATGATGAGACAAGATGACGAGATGAGATGAGAAAACTACATGAGACAAGATGAGATGATGAGATGAGAGAATCAGATGGGATGATGAGACATAATGATGAGACAGGATGACAAGATGAGATGGGAAAATGAGATGAAACTATGAGATGAGATGATGAGATGATGAGACAAGATGATGAGATTAGATAGTGAGAGGAGACAAGAAGATGAGATATGACAACAAGATTGGAAAACAAGAAGAGATGAGACAAGGAGATGTGATGATGGAATGAGACAATGTGATAGGATGAGACAACGAGATGATGAGACTAGGTGAGGTGACAAGACAGGATGATGAGATGAGACAAGATGACGAGATGAAACTATGAGAAGGGATGATGAGATGAGATGATGAGACAAAATGATGAGATGAGCCAGGGAGACGAGATGGGACGATGAGACAGAACGACAAAATGAGATGGGACAATGAGTTGGGATGACGAGATTAGATCAGATAATGGGATGAAATGATGAGAAGAAATGAGGAGATGAGAAGAGGAGACAAGACAGAACAATGAGTTGAGATGAGATGATGAGATGTGATGAAGAGATGAGAAGACAAGATGAGATGAGTCTATGAGATGATGAAATGAGACGAGATGACAAGACAGGATGATGAGATGAGACCAGATAATGAGACAAAACTGTGAGATGGGATGACAAGATGACAAGATGATGAGATGAGATGATGGGGTGGGACGATGAAATGAGACTGTGAGACGAAACAGGGAGATGAGACAGGATGACCAGACAGGAAGATGAGAAGAGAGGAGATGTGGTGATGGAACAATGAAATGGAACAACTAGATGAGATGAAATGATGAGACAAGAAAATGACATGAGACAATGTGACAGGATGATGAGACAGGATGATGAGATGAGATGAGACAATGAGATGGGAAGATGAGATAAGATGATGAGATGAGACAAGATGAGATGATGAGAGGAGATGATGAGATGGGAAGATGAGATGGATGATGAGACAAGATGATGACATGAGATGAGTAATGAGATGTGTCAATGAGACGGGATAACAAGATGAGACGGGATGATAAGATGAAATTACAGGATGAAAGAATGAGATAACGAGATGAAGAGACAAGTCTTTGAGATGAGATAGTGAGATGAGATGAGACAATGAGAAGATGAGATGAGTCCAGATGACAAGAAGGGACAACTAGGTGAGACGAGATGATTACATGAAATTATGTGATGAGATGAACAGATGTTGAGATGATGAGATGGGATGATGAGTTGGCATGACAATATGAGGTGAGAGATGAGATTGGATGAAGAGAGGGGACAAGAGGATGAGATGGGATGATGAGAGGAGATGAGATGATGAGATAAAATTACAAGAAAAGATGACAGATGATGAAATGGAAAAATGAGATGAGACAAGATGACGAGATGAAATGACAAGACGATGAGACCAAATGACGAGATGAGAAGACGAAGTGAGCTGAGAGGATGAGACGTGGAGATGAGATGAGATGACAAGATGGAGACGAGAAGAGATGAGATGAGGAGATGGAATGACAAGACAGGATGATGAGATGAGACAAGATGACAAGATGAGATGAGATGAGATGATGAGATGAGACAATGATATGAGACAACAAGATGGAATGATGAGACGGATGATGGGATGGGACAAGATAGGATGATGAGACAGTGTGAAGAGAGGAGATGGGACAATGAGTTGGAATGACAAGATGAGTTGTGATGATGAATCAAGACAAGATGGGATGACGAGATAAGATGATGAAACAGGATGACGAGATGGATGATGAGATGGGATGGCAGGATGAGGTGGGATGATGAGATTAAACTATGAGATAAGAACAGGAGACGAGATATTGAGATGAAATGATGAGATGAGACATCAAGAAGAGACAGGGAGTTGAGATGGGATGATGACTTGGGATCACAAGACGGGATGATAAGAGGAGTTAAGGTAACGAGATGAAATGATGAGAAGAGACAATGAGATGATGAGATGATGAGATGAGATGACAAGATGGGACGACAAGATGAGAGGAGATGATGAGATGGGATGATGAGATGGGACATTGAGATGAAATGACATAAGGAGAGGAAATGATGAGATGGGATGATGAGACAGGATGATGAGATTAGACAAGATTAGGAGAAAAGAAAATGAGGTGAGGTGACGAGATGAGACAGCAAGATGGGATGAAGAGATGGATGAAAAGATGGGATGAGTAGATGAGACAAGGGGATGAGATGAGATGAAGAGATGAGATGGGAAGCCAAAATGATGTGATGAGATGAGAAGACAAGATGGGATGAAGAGATGAGATGACGAGATGAGAAGAGATGATGAGATGGGATGATGAGAGGGGTTGATGATATAAGACAAAACAATGAGATTGGATGAGATGATGAGATGAGAAGAGATGAGGAGATGAGATGACATGATGAGATGGAATGATGAGATGGAATGATGAGATGAGACCAGACAATGAGAAGGGACAATGAGATTGGATGACAAAATGAGACGAAATGATGAGATGAGATGATGGGATGAGACAAGATAATAAGACAGAATGAAGATATGAGAAGAGATGACAAAATGGAATGATGAAATGTGGTGATGAATGAGATGAGACAACAAGATGAAACAATGAGACAGGATGATGAGAAAGGATGATGAGACAGGATGATGATATGAGATAAGATGACAAGATGAAATGATGAGAAGACAAGCCTGGACAATGAGATGAGACAATGAGAACAAAAATGATGACAAGACAGGGAGACGAAATGAGATGACAAGATGGGAAGATGAGAAGGGAAAAGACAAGGAGACGGAATGATGACATGGGAAAATGAGGTGAGATGAGATGATGAGAAGAAACGAGATGAGACCACAAGATAAGATGACAACATGAAACAATGAGACGGGATGATGAGACAGGTGATGAGACAGGATGATGACACAAGATGATGAGTTGAGAGGAGATGATGACATGAGACGTGATGAGACGATGATATGAGAGGTTGAGATGGGATGACGAGACCGACAATGAGACAGGATGAAAAGATGAGAGGGGCAAGGAGATGAAACTATGAGATGAGATGATGAGATGATGAGACAAGATGATGAGACTAGATGGCGAGATGAAATAGGGAGATGAGATGTGATGACAAGATGGGACACAAGAAGAGATGAAAAGAGGAGATGGGCCAAAGAGACGAGATGACGAGATGAGATGAGATGATGAGAGGATGAGACAAGATGAGATGACAAGATGGGATGATGAGATGAAATGAGATGATGAGAAGAAACTACAAGAAGGGATGAGGAGACGAGATGATGAGTCAGAATGATGAGACGAGACAGGAGGACGAGACAGGATGACAAGATGAGATGAGAAAATGAGATGGGATGATGAGATTAGATGAGATAATGAGATAAAATGACATGATAAGATGAGGACATGAGATGACGAGAAGAGACAATGAGATGAGATTACAACAAGAAAGGATGAGATGGGATGATGAGATGGACGAAGAGATGGAATGACAAGATGGGGTGATAAGACAGGATGATGAGACAACGAGATGGGATGATGAGATGAGATGATGAGATGGGATGATGAAATGTCGAGACAATGAAGAACATTATGGGATGAGACGGGAAGGTGAGACAGGAAGACAAGATGAGAAAAAGAGATTAGAAGAGACAATGAGAAGAGATGATGGGAGGAGATATTGAGATGAAGTGAGATGATGAGACAAGATGAGATGATGAGACAATGAAATGAGATGATGAGATGAGACAACGAGATGAGATGATGACATAGAAATGATGAGATGGGATGATGAGATGGACAATGAGACAGGATGACAAGATGGGATGATGATATGGGATGATGAGACAAGAAGGGACAATGACACAGAATGAAGACATAAGATGAGATGACAAGATAAGACAAGATGAGATGATGAGTTGAGAGGATGAGATGGGACGATGAGATGAGATGACAAGAAGTGATGATGAAATCATGAGACAATGAGACAAGACGGTGCGATGAGACATGGGGACGATACAAGAAGATGAGACAGGACAAAGAGCTGACACGAGATGATGAAATGAGATGAGACGACAAGATGTGATGAGGAGAGGAGACGATGAGATGAAATGAGGCAATGAGATGAAAGGAGATGACGAGATGATGAGATGAGTTGATGAGAAGAAACTACAGGATGAAATGATTACATGAGATGATGAGATGGGATGACGAGATGGATGATGTGATGAGATGATGAGATGGGATGATGAGATGGGATGATGAGATGAGATGAAACAATGAGATGAGACAAGATGAGACAAAGAGATCAGATGATGGGAAGGGATGATGAAATGATGAGACAATGAGACAAGACGGAGGGATGAGACATGGAGATGAGATGGAAAGATGAGATGAGATGACGAGGTGAGATGAAATGACGAGATGCGATGATGAGTGGAAACGAAGAGATGAAGTGTGACATTGAGATGAGATGAGATGAGACGATCAGATTAGATGACGAGATGGGACAAGATGAGATGATGGGATGGGACGATGATCCTGGATGATGAGATGAGATGACAAGATGGGATGATGAAATGATGAGACAATGAGACAAGACGGTGGGGTGAGACATGGAGATGTGATGGGAAGGAAAGATGGAATGAGGAGATGAGATGAGATGATGAGATGGGATGATGAGAGATGATGAGATGAAGTGAGACAATGAGATGAGATAAGTTGATGACACGATGAGATGAGATGATGAGACGAGACTACAAGATGAGATGATGGCATGAGATGATGAGACAGGATGACAAGATAGACGATGAGACAGAATGACGAGATGGGATGGTGAGACCAGATTATGAGACCAGATGGGACTACAAGACACTTTGATAAGACGAGATGAGACAATGAGATGAGACATTATAAGAGACGGAGATAAGACGATGAGATGAGAGGATGAAAGGATGAGATGGTACAATGAAATAATGAGACAATGAGACAAGACAGTGCGATGAGACATGGAGACAAGACAGAAAGACAAGCCTGGAAGACAAGATGGGATGACGAGATAAGACAAGAGGATGAGATGGAATGACAAGAGGAGACAACGAGATGAAGTGACATGATGAATTGAGATGATGAGATGATGCAATCAGATGATGAGATGAGACTACGAGATGAGATGATGACAGGATGATGATGAGATGGGATGGTGAGATGGATGATGAGAAGGGATGACGAGATGGTACAATGAAATGATGAGACAATGAGACAAGATGGTGAGAAGAGACATGGAGATGAGACAGGAGGACCAGACAGGACTATGAGAAGAGATGAGATGAATGAGAGGAGATGATGAATATTTGAGATGAGCTGATGAGATGAGACCATGAGATGAGATAATGACATGAGATGATGATATGGAATGATCAGATGGACAATGAGATGGGATGATGTGATGGGATGATGAGATGGAATGACGAGATGAGATGGGACAATGAGACAGAATGATGAGAGGGGATGAGATGACAAGATGAGAGAAGATGATATGATGAGATGAGATGATGGGATGGGCTGATGAGATCAGATGACGAGATGAGATGATGAAATAATGAGACAATTGGCAAGAAGGTGGGATGGGACATGGAGATGAGACGGGATGAGGAGATGAGATGGGACAATGAGATGGGATTATGAGAGGAGACAACAACATGAAGTGAGAAAAAGAGACAAGATGAGATGAGGAGATGATGAAATGAGATAATGAGATGAGACTATGACATATGATGATGACATGAGATGATGAGACAGGATGACGAGACAGACGATGAAATGGGGTGACAAGATGCGATGATGAGATAGGATGACGTGATGAGACAGGACAATGAGACAGAATGATGAGATGATATGAGATGATGAGATCAGAAAAGATGAGACAATGAGATGAGACAATGAGATGGGATGACAAGATGAGATGACGAGATGGGATGATGAAATGATGAGACAATGAGGCGAGACAAAGGGATGAGACATGGATTTGAGATGGGAAGAGGAGACAGGATGATAATATGAGAAGAGACAATGAGATTGGACGATGAGAGGAGATGACTAGATGAAGTGAGTAGATGAGATGAGATGAGATGATGAGATGATGAAATGAGATGACGAGATGTGACTACGAGGTGAGACGATGACATGAGATGAGAAGACAGCATGATAGATGGACAATGTGACAGGATGTCCAGATGGGATGATCAGATGGGATGAGGAGACGAGATGGGACAATGAGACAGAATGATGAGATGAAATGAGATGACAAAATGAGACAAATGAGATGATGAGATGAGACCTTGAGATGGCATGATGAGATGAGTTGATGAAAAGCGACAATGAAATGATGAGACAATGAGAGAAAATGGTGGGATGAGACATGGAGACAAGACGGGAGAATGAGATGGGAAGATGAGATGGGACAATGAGTTGAGATGAAACAACGAGATGGGATGATGAGTGGAGATGATGAGATGAAACGAGACAATGAGAAAAGATGAGAAGATGATATGATCAGATGAGATGACAAGAGGAGGCAACAAGATGAGATGATGACATGAGATGATGAGACAGGATAATGAGACTGATGATGAGACATATGACTAGGTGGGATGATGAGATGGGATGATGAGATGAGACAGGACAATGAGAAAAAATGATGAGATGAGATGAGACAACGAGATGTGACAAGATGAGAAGATGAGATGAGATGATGAGACAGGATGAAAAGATGAGATGATGAGATGGGACAATATAATGCCGAGGCACTAAGAAAAGATGGTGGGATGAGACATGGAGACGAGACAGGAGGACAAGACAAGACTATGAGATGAGATGAGATGATGAGATGAGATAACGTGTATTTGAAAATAGCTGACGATACAAGACCACGAGATGAGACAATGATGAGATGATGATATGGAATGATCAGATGGATGATGAGATGGGATGATGAGATGAGATGAGATGATGAGATGGAATGATGAGTTGAGATGGGACAATGAGACAGAATGACGAGATGAGATGAAATGACGAGATGAGAGAAGATGATACGATGAGATGAGATGATGGGATGGGATGATGAGATGAGATCACGAGATGAGATGGTGAAATGAGACAATTGGCAAGAAGGTGGGATGGGATATGGAGATGAGATGGGAGGTCGAGACGGGATGAGGAGATGAGATTATGAGACTGCATGACGAGATGGATGATGTGATAGGATGCCCAGATGGAATGATCAGATGGGGTGATAAGACGAGACTGGAAAACGAGACAGAATGATGAGATGAGATGAGAAAATGAGATGAGAAAAGATGAGACAATGAGATTAGATGATGAGATGGGACAATGAGATGAGATGACAAGATGGTATGATTAAATGATGAGACAATGAGACAAGATGGTGGGATGAGACATGGAGTCGAGCCTGGAAGATGAGACAAGATGAAGAGATGAGATAAGATGTCGAGATGGGATGATGAGAAGAGACGACGAGATGAAGTTAGACAATGAGATGAGATGAGATGATTGCACGATGAGAGGAGATGACGAGATGAGAGTATGAGAAGAGACAACGACATGAGGTGATGACCTGGGATGACGAGATGGATGATAAGACAGGATGATGAGATGGGATGATGAGACAGGATGACGAGACGAGACAGGAAAAGGACACAGAGAGACCAGAGAAGATGAGATGATGAGACGAGACAAGAGTAGATGATGAGATGAGATGATGAGATGAGACAATGAAATGACGAGACAATGAGACAAGATGGTGGGATGAGACAGGAGATGAGAAGGGAAGATTAAACAGCATGAGGAGATAAGATGAGATGAAAAGATGGGATGATGAGAGGTGATGACGAGATGAAGTGAGATGATGAGAAAATGTGAGATGATGAGAAGATGAGATGCAATGATGAGACGAGTCTATGAGATGAGAAACCGACATGAGATGATGAGACCAGATGATGAAAATAGATGAGGAGGTGAACAATTGAATTATGACACAAGGAGACAAAATGATGTGATGAGACATTTAGATGAACTGGAAGATGAGACGAAACGACAAGATGAGACAAGATGATGATATTGGATGATGAGTAGATGATGAGATGAAGCGAGACAATGAGATGAGATGAGATGATGAGACGACGAGATGAGATGATGAGATGGGATGATAAGATGGATGATGAGATGGGATGATGAGATGTTATGATGAGAAGGGATGTTGTGACTAGGTAAGACAACAGGACAGAATGAGGAGATGAGATGAGATGGCGAGACTTGACAAGATGAGACAATGAGATGAGATTATGAGATGAGACAATGAGAGGAGATAATGAGATGGGACAATGAAATGATGACACAATGAGACAAGACAGTGAGATGAGATATGGAGATGAGACAGGAGGATGAGACGGGATGATGGGATGAGATGAGGCAATGAGATGGGATGATGACAGCAGACGACAAGATGAAGTGAAATGATTGGACGAGATGAGATGATGAGATGATGAGATGAGATGATGAGACGAGATGATGACATGAGATGATGACATGAGACGATGAGATGGGATGATGAGATGGATGATGAGATGGGATGATGAGTGATGACCAGATGAGATGTGACAATGAGACAGAATGACAAAATGAGATTAGACAATGAGAAGAGACATGAGGAGATGATGAGATGAGATTATAAGATGGGATGATGAGATGAGATATCAACATGGGGCAATGAAATGAGGAGGCAATGAGAGAAGATGTTGCAATGAGACATGTAGACGAGATGGGAAGAGGAGATGGGATGATGAGATGAGACGAGACGAAGAGAAGTGATGATGACGGGTGATGAGAAAATGAAGCAAAATGATGAAATGAGATGAGATGATGAGACGAGACTATGAGATGAGACGATGACATGACATGATGAGATGGGATTTAGAGACAAGATGGTACAAAAAGAAAGAAGGATGAGGTGAGTGAGATGATGAGATGAGACAAGATGAGATGATGAGATAAGATGATGAGATGGGAGGATGAGATGAGATGACAAGATGGGACAATGAAATGACAAGAAAATGAGACAAGATGGTGGGATAAGACATGGAGACGAGAAGGGAAGAGGAGATGGGATGACGAGATGAGACGTGATGACGAGATGGGGTGATGTGGGGAGACGAGAGATGAAGCAAGATGATTGGATGAGAAGAGATGACTAGATGATGAGATGAGATGACAAGACGAGATTATGAGATGAATCAAGGACATGAGATGATGAGATGGGATCACAAGATGGATGATGAGAAGGTATGATATTGGAGACAGGTCAACGAGACAGAATGATGAGATGAGATCAGGCGATGAGACGAGACAAGATGGAGCAGTGAGATGAGATGATGATACCATATGATGAGATGAGATAATGAGATGGGATGATGAAATGATGAGACAATGGGACAAGATGGTGGGATGAGACATGAAGATGAGATTTGAGGATGAGAAGGGATGATGAGATGAGACAAGACAATGAGATGGGAGGATGAGAGGATATGATGAGATGAAGTGAGACGATGAGACAAGATGAGATGAGATGATGAGATGGGATGTTGAGATTGATGATGAGATGGGACGATGGGATTAGATGATGAGATGGGATGATGAGAAGATACGGGACAATCAGAGAGAATGATGAGATGAGATGTGACAATGAGATGACACAATATGAGATGATGAGACGAGATGATAGGATGAGGCGATGAGATGAGGTGATGAGTTGGGATGATGAAATGATGAGACAATGAGAGATGATGGTGTGATAAGACATGGATACAAGACCAGATGAGGAGACAGGAATAAGAGATGAAATGGGATGATGAGATGGGATGATGAGAGGTGATGACAAGTTAAAGTGAGACGATGAGATGAGATGAGATGATGAGTCGATGAGATGAGATGTAAAGACAAGACAATGAGATGAGACAATGACATGAGGTGATGAGATGGGATGAAGAAATGGATGATTAGACGGGAAGACAAGATGGGGTGATGAGACGGAATGATGAGACAGGACAAGACAGAATTATGAGATGAGATGAGATGACGAGATGAAACAAGAGGAGACGATTAGATGAGATGATGAGTTGGGACGATGATAAGGTGACGAGATGGGATGTTGAAATATGAGACAATGAGACAAGATGGTGTGATGAGACATGGAGATAAGATGGGAAGCTGAGATGGGATGAGGAGATGAGATGAGATGACGAGAAGTGATGATGAGAGGAGACGAAGTGATGAACCATGATGATTGGTTGAGATGAGACGATGAGATGATGAGATGAGATGACGAGAGGAGACTACAAGATGAGACAAAACATGAGATGATGTGACGGGATGATGAGATGGACAATGAGATGGGATGACAGGATGGGATGATGAGATGGGATGATAAGATGAGATGGGACAATGAGACAGAATGACGAGGTGAGATGAGAAAATGAGGCAAAAAAGGTGAGACAATGAGATGAGATAATGTGAAGGGATGATGGAATGATGAGACAATGAGAGAAAACAGTGGGATGAGATATGGAGATGAGAAAGGAAGACAAGATGGGAGGATGAGAGGAGACTAGATGATGAGATGGGATGATGAGTGGTATGCATGAGATGAAGTGAGATGATGAGATGAGATGAAATGATGAGATGATGGGATGAGATGACGAGACAAGACTATGACATGAGATGATGACATGAGATGATGAGACAGGATGAGAAGACAGATCATGTGATGGGATGATGTGACTGGATGATGAGACAAGATAGGACAAGTCAGAATGATGAGATCAGATGAGACGACAAGACAAGGTATGATGACATGATGAGATGATATAATGAGATGGAACAATGAGATGAGATGATTAGATGGGATGATGAAATGGTGAGACAATGAGACAAGATGGTGGGTTGAGACATAGAGATGAGATGGGAAGATGAGACAGGATGAAGAGATGAGATGGGATGACGAAATGGGATGATGAGAGGAGACAATGAGATGAAGTGAGATGGTGAGATGAGATGAGATGATGAGATGGTGAGATGAGATGACAAGACGAGACTACAAGATGAAATGATGATATGAGATGAGGAGATGGGATGATGAGATGGACTATGAGACAAGATGATGATATGGAATTATGAGACGAGATGAGGAGGTGAGATAGGACATCAAATCAGAATGACGAGATGAGATGAGATGATGAGTTGAAACAAGATAAGACTATGAGATGAGATGATGAGATGGCATGATGAGATGAGATGATGAGATGGGACAATGCACTGATGAGAAAATGAGACTAAACTATTGGATGAGACCTAGAGATGAGACAAGAAGACAAGATGGGATGACGAGATGGGATGAAGAGAGATGACGAGATGAAACTAGACGGTTAGATGAGATGAGATGATGAGACAATGAGATAAGATGACGAGACAAGGATACGAGATGAGACAACGAAATGAGATGATGAGATGGGAAGATAACATGGACAATGGACTGGAGGATGAGATGAGATGATGAGACAGAATGAGGAGACGAGACAGGACAATGAGACAGAATGACAAGATGAGATGAGATGACGAGATGAAACTAGAAAAGACCATAAGATGAGAAGATGAGCTGGGATGATGAGATGAGATGATGAGCTGGGATAATGAAATGATGAGACAATGAGATGAAACAGTGGGTTGAGACATGGAGATGACACAGGAAGATGAAACAGGATGACGAGATGAGACGAAATGGTGAGATGGGATGGTGAGAGTAGACGAGGAGATGAAGCGAGACGATGAGATGAGATTAGATGATGAGACAATGAGATGAGATGATGATATGAGAATACGAGATGAGACAGCAATATGAGATGGTGAGATGGGATGACGAGATGGACGATCAGACAGGATGACAAGATGGGATGATGAGATGGGATGATGGGACGAGATGGGACAATGAGACAGAGTGACGAGATGAAATGAGACCAGGAGATGAGACAAGATGAGACGATGAGATGAGATGATGAGATGGGACGATGAGATGAAGTGACAGGATGAAATGAGGAGACAAGACGACGAGACAGGATGATGAAATGAGATGAGATGATGAGGGGAACTGACAAGATGAGACGACTTGAGGAGACAAGATGACATATATTTGATATATTATTTTTTCGTATTTCAATGTACTTAAAAATGTCATTAAAAGTGCAAAAATTAAAGAAAATGACAAAATCAACTCTCAGCTTTCTAAATCCTATTGAGAATTTGCCTAATGATTGGCACTGCATTGACTGGGGTTAAAACTGAAAACTACAAGGAACAGTAAGCCCTTATTTGGAGGAGAGTTAACATCTCTGCAATATTGAATTTTCAATTCATGAACTCAACCCAAAAATGGATTGAGGGAAGACAAGACAGGATGACAAGATGAGAGGAGATGATGAGATGAAAAGACACGAATAGAGGATGAAAGGATGAGACAGGGTGACAAGATGAAGTGAGACGATGAGACGTAACAATGAGACTTGACAGTACAATGAGACAAGTGGAGGAGAGGAGATAAGATGATGAGATGATGAGATGAAATGAGACAATGAGATGGGATGAGGAGTTGAGATGAGATGATGTGATGGGACAATGTGATGCAAAGATGATATGAAAGGCTGAGACAAGACAAGAAGATAAGATGATGAGACAAGATGGTGGGAGAAGACAGGAAGATGAGATGGGATTATGAGTCAGGATGATGAGATGAGATGAAATGATGAGATGTGATGAGACTATTAGATGATGAGACAAGACGAGGAGATGAAATGATGAGAAGAGTTGACTAGACAGCATGATGAGATGAAATGAGATAACGAGATGGGACAATGAGATGAGATGGTGAGTAGGGACAGCAACACAGGATGATGAGCTGAGATGGGATGAAAAGATGGGGTGATGAGATCTGATGAGATGACAAGATGGGACAAGATTAGACTATGATGAGATGATGTGACAAGATGAAGAGATGATGACAAGATGGGATGATGAGATGGGACAATGAGATGAGATGAGATGATAAAATAAATGATGAGGTGGGATGATGAGATGGGAGGAGGAGATGGGAAAACAAGATGAGATGAGGGGATGAGATGAAATGAGAGGATGAGATGGGAGGATGAGATGATATGAGATGATGAGACAGGGAGACAAGATGGGATGTCAAGAGAGGAACATGAGAAGAGAGGAGACATGGTGATGGAATGACAAGACAGAACAAACAGATGAGATGAAATGATGAGACAAGATGATGACATGAGAAGACGAGACAGGATGATGAGACACGATGATGAGATGAGATGAGAAAATGAGATGGGAAGATGAGATGAGATGAAGATGTGAGACAAGATGAGACAACGTGATTAGATGATGAGATTGGATGATGAGACGGATGATGAGACAGGACAATGAGGTGAGACGGGAAGATGAGATGGGATGATGAGATGAAACTACAAGATGAAAGAATGAGATGATGAGATGAAAAGAGTAGACTTTGAGATGAGACAGCGAGATGAGATGAGATGATGAGAAGGGTCCATATGACAAGATGGGACAATGAGATGAGATGAGAAGATGAGATGAAATTATGTGATGAGACTAAGAGATGATGAGATGATCAGATGGGATGATCAGTCAGCATGACAAGACAAGGTGGGAGAGGAGACAGGATGATGAGAGGAGATGAGACAATGAGATGGGAAGATGAGATGACGAGACAAGACAAGATGAGATGATGATATGAGACTATAAGATGTGATGATGAGACAGATGATGACACAGGTTGAAGAGTTGGGACAGGCGATGAGATGGGACAATGAAACGGTACAACAAGATGAGACAGGATGATGAGATGATACTATGGGATGAAAGAATGAGATGACGAGATGAGACTTTGAGATGAGATGAGATGATGAGATGAGGAGATGAGTCGAGATGACAAGATGGGACAATGAGATGAGAGGAGATGATGAGATGAAATTATGTGATGAGACAAACAGATGATGAGATGATGAGATGGGATGATGAGTTGACATGACAAGACAAGGTGGGAGAAGAGAGGGGATGATGAGATGAGATGGGACAATGAGATGAGTTGATGAGACGTGATGAGATGATAAGATGAAATGAGAAGAAAAGATGACAAGATGACAAAATGGGGCAAAGAAATGAGACAAGATGATGAGATGAAACGACGAGATGATGAGACTGAATGATGAGACGAGATGAGCTGAGATGATGAGACAGGGAGATAAGATTGGATGACAAGATTGAGACGAGAAGAGACAAGACGAGGAGTTGGAATGACAAGACAGGATGACAAGATGAGATGAGATGACAAGATGCGATGAGATGAGACAATGAGATGGAACAATGAGATGGACGATGGAATGGGACAACAGGAGATGGGACAACGGGATGGAATGATAAGATGAGATGTGATGATGAAACAAGATAAGATGGGACGACAAGACATGATGATGAAACAGGATGATGAGATGGATGATGAGGTGGGATGGCGGGTTGAAATGGGATGAAGAGATGAAACTATGAGATGAGAATATGAGATGAAATGATGAGATGAGATGATGAGATGAGACAACAAGAAGAGACAGGGAGACTAGATGGGATGATGAGCAGGGACGACAAGACGGGACAATAAGATGAGTAAAGATGACAAGATGAAATGATGAGAAGAGACGATGAGATGATGAGATGGTGAGATGAGATGATGAGACAGGATGACAAGATGAGACAAGACGACATGATGGGATGAAGAGATGGGATGATGAGAAGAAATGAGATGAGGAGATGAAATAAGAAGTTGAAATGATGAGATGGGATGATGAGATGAGACAAGACGAGGAGACAAGGCAAAGAGATGGGTGGACGAGATGAGATGATGAGATGGATGACAGCATGGGATGATGAAATGAGACAAGGTGACATGATGAGATGATGTGATGAAATGGGATGACAAGATGACAAGATGAGATGAGAAGATGAGATGGGATGAGATGGACCATGTGAAGGGACAACGAGATCAGAGGGGCCTATGAGATGGGATATTGAGATGAGATGAGAGGATGAGAGAATGATAAGATGGGATGATGAGATTACAAGACACCATGATGAGAAAAGACAAGATGATGAGACAAGACGGTGGGACAAGGTTGCAAGAGGAGACAGGGAGATGAGATTTGATGACAAGACAGGGAAACAAGAAGAGATGAGAAGAGGAGATGTGACTATGAGATGAGATGACAAGATGAAAAGAGACAATGAGATGATGAGAAGAGACAAGGTGACAAGACGTGATGATGAGATGTGATGAGATGAGGAGATGAAACTATGAGAAGTGATGATGAGATGAGAAGTTGAGATGAACCAATGAGACGAGACAGGGAGATGTGGCAGGATGATGAGATGGACGACAATATTAGACAGGACACGAGATGGGATGATGCAATTAGATGAGATAATGAGATGAAGCAATGAGATGAGATGAGGAGATGAGAAGATCAGATGAGACAGTATGACGAGTTGAGATGAGATGATGAGACTGATGAAGAGATGAGAAGAAGAGATGAGATGAGACTATGAGATGATGAGATGAGACAAGATGCGAAGGCAGGATGATGAGAAGAGATGAGACAATGAAATGAAACTATGAGATGGGATGATAAAATGATGAGAAGAAAAGATGAAATGATGAGGTGGGGCAAAGAGATGAGACAGGGAGACGAGACATGGTGACGAGTTGGGATGATAAGATGAGTCAAGATGATAGGACGGGATGATGAGATGAGAAGAGATGATGAGATGAAATGTCAAAAATAGCAGATGAGCCGACAAGATGGGATGATGAGATGAGATGACACAACTAGTCAGGACAAAGACACAAGGCAACAAGATGAGAAGAGATGATGAGACAATGAGATTAGATGACAAGATAAAATGAGGAGATGAGATGATGAGACTGCATGATGAGATGAGATGAGACGTGGTGAAAGGATTAAATGAGATGAGATGACAAGATGGGACGAGATATGTTTGATATATTAATTTTTCATTTTTCAATGTAGTTAAAATGTCATTAAAATTACTAAAATTAAAGAAAATGACTAAATCAACTCTCAGCTTTCTAGCTCCTGTTGAGAATTTGCCTAAAGACTGGCATTGTACTGACTGGGGTAAAAACTGAAAAACTACAAGGTGTAGTAGACCCTTATTTGGAGGAGAGTCAACATCTCTTCAATATTGAATTTTCCAATTCATGAATTCAACCCAATAATGGATGAGAGGAAAGACGAGAGAGGATGAAGAAATGAGATGAGATGATGAGATAAAATGACAAGAATAGAGGAAGAGGGGATGAGAGAGGATGATAAGATGAGACGAGATGATGAGATGAGACAATGAGACTTGACAGGATGATGAGACAAGCGGAGAAGATGAGATAGGATGATGAAATGGTGAGACGAATGAGACAATGAGACAAGTTGAAGAGATGAGATGAGATGACGAGATGGGACAAAGAGAAGGGATGATGAGACAAGACACTGAGTTGAGACAACAAGATAAGATGATGAGACAAGTTGGTAGGATGAGACAGGGAGACATGATGGGATGATGAGACAGAATGATGAGATGAGACTATAAGATGATGAGACAAGATGAGATGAAACAATTAGAGGGATTGATGAGACCAGATGACGAGATGTGTTGATGAGATGAGATGCTGAGACAGAATGTTGAGATGGAAAACAGAATGGGACAAGTTGAGACAAAGTGATGACATGAGATGATGAGATGAGATGGGATGACGAGATGATGAGATGAGATGAGAAGACAAGATGGGATGACGAGACAGAAGATGTGAAGGGATGATGAGATCAGATTGGCCTATGGGACAGGACAATGATATGAAAGAAGATGATGAGAGGATGATGAGATGGGATGATGAGATGATGAGAAGCCGAAATGAGAAAAGATGAGATGATGAAACAAGACAGTGGAAAGAGACAGGGAGACAAGATGGGATGTCAAGATGGGATGACAAGATAAGAAGAGCTGAAAAGATGAGACAATGAGAGGGGATGATTAGATGAGAAAAGACAATGACACAAGTTGAAGCGATGAGTTGAGATGAGGATATGAGATGAGATGACAGGATGGGATGATGAGACAGAACGATGAGATGAGACCAGATGATGAGAAGGGATGATGAGATGCGATGACAAGATGAGATGAGAGGTTGAGATGGGAAAACGAGATGAGATGGGATGATGAGATGATGATCTCTGATAAGATGGGATGATGAGATGAGAAGAGATAATGAGATGGAATGATGAGATGGAATGATGAGATGGGATGATGAATGAGATGAGACAACAAGATGAAATGAAGAGAAGACAAGATGGGACAATGAGACGAGACAAGATGAGACAAGATGACAAGACAGGGAGATGAGATGGGATGACATAATGGGAAGATCATAAGAGACAAGACGAGAAGATGGAAAGATGACTTGGGACAAAGAGATGAAACATGATGATGAGAAGAAATGAGATAAGACCACAAGATGAGACAACAACATGAAACAATGAGATGGGACAATGAGGCGAACAATGAGACAGGATGATGAGACAAGATGATGAAATGAGATGAGATGACAATGAGACAAGATGAGATGATGAGATGAGAGTATGAGATGGGATGATGAGACAGAAGATGAGAAGGGATGACAAGATGAGATGGGACAATGAGTTGAAACTATGAGATGAGATGATGAGATGATGAAAGAAGATGATGAGAACAGATGGCAAGATGAGACAGGGAGATGAAATGTGATGATAACACAGTAAAACAAGAAGAGATGAGAAGAGGAGATTTGACGATGAGACAAGATGCCAAGATGCGATGAGATGACAAGATGATGAGATGAGATGACAAGATGGGATGATGAGATCAGATGAGATGATGAGACAAAATGATGAGACAACACAGAGAGACGAGATGGGATGACGAAGTTGGATGACATGATGAGATGGGACAATGAGATGGGATGGCGAGATTAGATGAGATAATGAGATGAAATGACGAGATAAGATGAGAATATCAGAAGATGAGATGAGACAGTATGACCAGTTGAGATGAGATGATGAAAAATGATGAAGAGATGAGAAGATGAGATGAGACTATGAGATGATGAGATGAGATGAGATGACAAGACAGGATGACAAAATGAGATGAGAAAGCAAGATGAAACAGTGAGATGAGATGACAAGATGATGAGATGATGAGAAGAGATGATGAGGTGGGGCAGTGAGATGAGACTGTGAGATGAGACAGGAAGATGAGAGAGGATGACAAGACAGGAGTTTGAGATGAGACAAGACAATGAGATGGAATGATGAGATGAGATGAGATGAGATGAGATGATGAGATGAAATGACAAAAATAGGGCATGAGCCTATGAGACGGGATGATGAGATGAAATGAGATGAGACAACATGACCAGACAGGACAAACACACAAGTCAACAAGAGGAGATGAGGTGATGAGATGATTAGATGAGATGATGAGATGAGATGGGATGAAAAGATGAAGAGATGAGATGAGAAGAAGGGACAGGGTGATGAAATGGATGATATGAAGGGATGACAAGGTCAGAGGGCCTATGAGATGGGACAATGAGATGAGATGAGATAATGAGAGGACGATGAGATGGAATGTTGAGAAGACAAGAAGCTGAGATGAGAAAAGACGAGATGATGAGACAAGACAGTGGGACGAGACAGGGAGACGAAATGGGATGTCGAGATGTGATGATGAGATGGAAAGTGATGACTAGATGGGACGACAAGAGGGGATGATGAGATGAGACAAGACAATGACACAAGATGAGATGATGAAATGATGACATGAGATGAGGAGATGAGATGACAAGTTGGGATGATGAGACGGAATGATGAGATGAGAACAGATGATGAGAAAGGATGATGAGATATGATGAAAAGATGAGACGAAATGATGAGATGGGACAATGAGATGGGATGAGATGATGATATGATGAGATGAAATAAGATGATAAGATGGGATAATGAGAGGAGATGATGAGATGGAATGATGCGATGGGAGGATGAATAACGTGAGGCAACAAGATGAAATGATGAGATGGGACGATTAGAAAGGATGATGAGAAAAGATGACGAGATGGAACAATGAGATGGGACGATGAATGAGATTAGCCAAAAAGATGAAACGATGAGACAGGATGATGATTTGAGATGCGACAACAAGATGAAACAACAAAAAGCCGAGATGGGACAATGAGACGAGACAATGAGATGAGACAAGATGACAAGATGGGGAGATGAGATGGGATGACAAGATGGGAAGATGAGAAGAGACAAGAGGAGAAGTCAGAATGACAACAAGGGACAATGAGATGAGATGAGAGGATGAGAAGAGATTAAATGAGATCACACTATGAGACAACAACCTGAAACAATGAGACAGGACAGTGAGATGGATGATGAGAGAGGATGATGAGATAAGATGATGAGATGAGATGAAATGATGACGTGAGACAAGATGAGATGATGAGATGAGAGGATGAGATGGGATGATGAGACAGATGATGAGATGGGATGGGAAGATGAGATGGGATAATGAGATGATGAGACAAGACAATGAGACTAAAGGGTGAGGTGAGACAGGGAAATGAGACGTGACAACAAGATTGGAAAACAAGAAGAGATGAGATGAGGAGATGTGATGATGAAATGAGATGATGAGATGAGATGAAATGATGAGATGATGAGACGAGATGAGATGACAAGACTGGATGATGAGATGAGACAATATGATGAGATGAAACAACGAGAAGGGATGATGAGATGAGATGATGAGACAAAACATTGAGATGAGACAGGGAGATGAGAGAGTATGACAAGATGGAATGATGAGATGAGACAAGACAACGAGATGGGATGATGCAATGAGATGACATGATGTGATGAAATGACAAAAATAGGGGATGAGGTGAGAAGACAGAATGACGAGATGAGATGACTCGACTAGACAGGACAAAGACACAAGTCAACAAAACGAGATGAAATGATGAGATGACAAGATCAAATGAGGAGTCGAGATGATGAGAAGGGAAGATGAGATGAGATGGCATGATGTATTGACAGGATGATATGAGATGAGATGATGAGAAGAGATGAGATATATTTGATATATAATTTTTTCATTTTTCAATGTAGTTAAAAATCATTAAAATTTAAAAAATTACAGAAAATGACTAAATCAACTCTCAGCTTTCTACCTCCTATTGAGAATTTGCCTAATGATTGGCACTGGATTAACTGAGGTAAAAACTGAAAAACTACAAGGGGTAGTAGACCCTTATTTGGAGGAGATTTAATAACTCTGCAGTACTGAATTTTCCAATTCATGAATTCAACCCAATAATGAATGAGAGAGAAGATGAGACAGGACAATGAGATGAGATGAGATGATGAGATGTAATGACAAGAAGATAAGACGGGATGATGAAATGAGAAGAGATGACAAGAGGGAACGATGAGATGGGACGATCAATGAGATAAGACAACAAGATGAAACGATGAGATGGGACGGTGAGATGGGATGATTAGACAGGTTGATGATTTGAGATGAGATGACAGGAAGAAATGATGAGATGATTTGGAACAATGAGATGAGACAACAAGAAGAGACAAGATTTCCAGACAGGAAGACAAGATGGGATGACAATATGGGAAGTTGAAAAGGGACAAGAGGAGGAGATGGAATGACAACAGGGGACAACAAGATAAGATGAGATGAGGATTTGAGACAGGATGAATTCACAAGATGAGACGTTAACATGAAACAATGAGATGGGATGATGAGACAAATGATAAGACAGGATGATGAGACAAGACAATGAGAAGAGATGAGATGACAACATGAGGCAAGATGAGACGAGATGAGAGGATGGGGTGGGATGATGAGACAGACAATGATATGGGATGACAAGATGAGATGGGAAAATGAGATGAAAATATGAGTTGAGATGATGAGATGATGAGACAAGTCAATGAGAGTAGATGGAGAGATGAGACAGGGAAATCAGACATGATGACAAGATCAGAAAACAAGAAGAGATGAGACAAACAGATGTGATGATGAAACAAGAAAATGAGATGAGATGAGACAAAGAGACGAAACTATGAGATGAGATGACAAGATGATATGATGAGATGAAACAATGAGGTGGGGGGATGAGAACAAACTGTGAGATGAGACAGGGAGATGAGACAGGGAGATGAGACAGGATGACAAGATGGGATGATGAGCTGAGACAAGACGACGAGATGGGGTGATCAGTTGAGGTGAGAAGATGAGAAGAAACAACAAAAATAGGGGATGAGAATACAAGACAGGATGACGAGAAGAGACAGGATGAGAAAACGTGACTAGAGAGGACAAAGACACAAGTCAAGAAGACGAGATGAGATGACAAGGTGACGAGATGAGAAAAGATGAGATGTTGAGACATGACGGTGGGACAAGATGGCAAAAGTAGACAGGGAAATGAGATGTGACAACAAAATGGGGAAACAAGAACAGATGAGATGAGGAGATGTGACAATGATACGAGACAATGCGATGAGATGAGATGATGAGATGATGAGAAGAGATGAGATGAAAAGACGGGATGACGAGATGAGATGAGATGATGAGATGAAATGATGAGACAAGACAGGGAGATGAGGTGGGATGATGAGACACATGACAAGATGAGATGGGACAATGAGATGGGATGACAAGATTAGATGTGATAATGAGATAGAATCAACAAGATGAGATGAGGAGATGAGAAGATGAGACGATACAGTAAGATGAGTTGAGATGAGATGATGAAACATGATAAAGAGATGAGAAGATGAGATGAGATGAGCATATGAGATGACGAGACGAGACTAGATGCAAAGACAGGATGACGAGATGAGATGAGACAACAAGACGAAACTATGAGATGGGATGATAAGATGATGAGATGGCGAGATGAGACAATGAGGTGGGGCAATGAGATGAGACTGTGAAATGAGACAGAGAGACGAGATAGGATGACAAGAGAGGAAGATGAGAAGAAAGGAGATGTGGTGACAGAACAATGAGACAGAACAACTAGATGAGATGAAATGATGAGATGAGAAGATGACATGAGACAACAAGACAGGGTGATGAGACAGGATGATGAGATGAGATGAGACAATGAGATGGGAAGATAAGATTAGATGAAGAGATGAAACAAGATGAGATGATGAGATGAGATGATGAGATGGGATGATGAAATGGATGATGAGACAGGATGATGAGGTGAGATGAGTGATGAGACAGGATGATGAGATGAAATTGTATGATGAGATGAACAGATGAAGAGACGATGAGATGGGACGATGTGTTGCCATGACAAGACAAGGCGAGAGACAAGATGGGATGATGAGATGAGACAGGATGACAAGAGGAGATGAGATGATGATATAAAATGACAAGAAAAGATGACAAGATGACGACATGGGACAACAAGATGAGACAAGATGATGAGATGAAATGATGAGAAGATGAGAATGAATGATGAGAAAAGATGATGAGACAGGGGGATGAGATGAGATGACAAGATGGAAACAAGAAGAGATGAGACAGGGATGGAATGATGAGACAGGATGATGAGATGAGACAAGATCACAAGATGAGATGAGATGAGATGATAAGATGAGGCAATGATATGGATGATGAAATGGAATGATGAGACAGATGATGAGATGGGACAGCGAGACAGGATGATGAGATGGGATGAAGAGAGGATACAGAACAATGAGATGGAATGATGAGATGAGATGTGACAATGAAACAAGACAAGTGGGAGAACAAGATGGGATGATGAAACAGTATGATGAGATGAATGATGGGACAGGAAGGTGGGCTGACATGGGATGATGAGATGAAACTATGAGATGAGAACATGAGAAGAGATGATGAGATGAGACAATGAGATGAGACAACAAGAAGAGACAGGGAGATTAGATGAGACGATGAGTTGGGAAGACAAGATGGAATGACAAGATGACTCAAGATGACAAGATGAAATGATGAGAAGAGTCAATGTGATGATGAGATGATGAGACAAGATGACAAGACGAGATGACAAGATGAGGTGAGATAATGAGATAGGATGAGGAGATGGGAAGATGAGAAGAAACGAGACAGGAGATGAAATGATGAGTTGGGATGACGAGGCAGAATGTCAAGGTGAGACAAGACGAGTAGACAAGAGAAAGAGATGAGATGATGAGATGGGATGATGAGATGGATGACAAGATAGGAAGACGAGATGAGACAAAGTGACGAGATGAGATGATGAGATGAGATGGGAAGACAAGATGACAAGATTGAGATGAGAATACCAGAGAGGATGAGATAGGTGATGTGAAGGGACGATGAGATAAGACGGGCCTATGAGATGGGACAATGAGAAGAGATGAAAGGATGAGAGGATGATAAGATGGGATGAGATGACGAGACACTGAGATGAGAAAAGACAAGATGATGAGATAAGATGGGGGGACAAGATGGTGAGAGGAGACAGGGAGATGAGATGTGATGACAAGATGGGGAAACAAGAAGAGATGAGATGAGGAGATGTGTCGATGAGACGAAATGGTGCAAAAAGATGTGATGACGAGAAGACAAGACGAGATTAGATAACAACACAGAATGATGAGATGAGACAATATGATGAGATGAAACTCAAGAAGGGGTGATGAGATGAGAAGACAAGATGAAATGATGAGATGAGACAGGGAGATGAGGTGGGACAATGAGATAGACAACAAGATGAGACAGGAAAATGAGATGGGTTGATGAGATTAGATGAGATAATGAGATGAAATGATGAGATAAGATGAGAAGATGAGAAGACAAGATGAGACATTACAACAAGTTGAGATGAGACAATGAGATGTGATGAAGAATGAGAAGACAAGATGAGATGAGACTATGAGATGATGAGATGAGATGCAAAGACAGGATGATGAGATGACACGAGACAATGAGATGAAATTATGAGATGGGAAGATAAGATGACAAGATGATGAGATGAGACAATGAGGTGGGGTGAAGAGATGAGACTGTGAGATGACACAGGGAGATGAGACAAGATGACAAGGGAGGAAGATGAGAAGAGAGGAGACGTGGTGACAGAGCAATGAGATGGAACAACTAGATGAGATGAAATGATGTGATGAGAACATGGCATGAGATGACAAGACAGGATTATGAGACAGGATGACGAGATGAGATGAGACAATGAGATGGGAAGATGAGATGAGATGAGACAAGATGAGATGATGAGATGAGACAATGAGATGGGATGATGAAATGGATGATGAGACAGGATGACGAAGTGAGACGGGCGATGAGATGGGATGATGAGATGGGATGACAAGATGAGACAGGATGATGAGATGAAACTATGAGATGAAAGAATGAGATGGCGAGATGAGACTTTGAGATGAGACAGCGAGATGAGATGATACGATGAGATGATGAGACGAGTCCATATGACAAGACAGGTCAATGAGATGAGATGAGATGATGAGATGAAATTATGTTATGAGATGAAGAGATGATGAGACAATCAGATGGGATGATGAGTCGGCATGACAAGATGAGGTGGGAGAGGAGATGGGATGATGAGGGGAGATGAGAGAGTGAGATGGGAAGATTAGATGAGATGATGAGATGAGACAAGATGAGATGATGAGATGAGATATAAGATGGGATGATGAGACGGATGATGAGACAGGATGACAAGGTGAGGCAGACGATGAGACAGAACAGTGAAGTGGTATGACAAGATTAGATGGGAGGATGAGATGAAACTATGAGATGAAAGAACGAGGTGACGAGGTGATGAGAGGAGACTTTGAGATGAAATGAGACAATGAGATGACCAGATGAGTTGAGATGACAAGATGGGACAATGAGATGAGACAAGATGATGAGATTAAATTACGTGATGAGATGAAAAGATGATGAGATGATGAAATGGGATGATGAGTTGGCATGATAAGACAAGGCGGGAGATGATATGGGATAATGAGATGAGACAGGATGATGAGCGGAGATGGGATGATGTGATAAAATGACAAGAAAAGATGACAAGATGACAAGACATGGCAATGAGATGAGACAAGATGACAAGATGAAACAGTGAGATGATGAGACCAAATGATGAGATGAGAAAACAAGAAAAGCCGAGAGGATGAGACAGGGAGATGAGATGAGTTGACAAGATGGAGATGAGAAGAGACGAGATTAGGAGATGGAATGATGAGACAAGATGACAAGATGAGATGAGATGAGATGAGATGATGAGATGAGACAACGATATGAGACGACAAGGTGGAAAGATGAGATGGACAATGGGATGGGACCATGAGACAGGACGATGAGACAGGATGATGAGTGGAGACAGAGCAACGAGATGGAATGATGAGATGAGATGTGACAATGAAACCAGACAAGATGGGATGACGAGAAGAGACGGTGAAACAGGATGAAAATATGGGATGGCGTGTTGAGATGGGATGATGAGATGAAACTATGAGATGAGAACACGAGATGAGATGATGAGACAAGATGATGAGACGAGACAAGAAGAGACAGGGAGATGAGATGGGATGATGAGCCGGGACGACAAGATGGGACAACAAGATGAGTTGAGATGACAAGATGAAATGATGAGAAGAGACAATGAGATGGAATGATGAGATGGGACGATGAATGAGATGAGCCAACAAGATGAAATGATGAGACAGGATGATGATTTGAGGTGAGACAACAAGAAGAAATGATGAGAAGTTGAGGTGGGACAATGAGATGAACAATGAGAGGAGACAGAATGACAAGACAGGGAGATGAAATGGGATGACAATATGGGAAGATGAGAAGAGACAAGAAAAGGACTGGGAACAATGACATGGACAATGAAATGAGATGAGATGATGAGAGGAGACTAGATGAGACCACAAGACAAGACAACAACATGAAACAATGACATGGAATGGTGAGATGGACGATGAGACAGGATGATGAGACAAGATGATGAGATGAGATGAGATGATGACATGAGATAAGATGAGATGATGAGATGAGAGAATGAGATGGGATGATGAGACAGATGATGAGACGGGATGATAAGATGAGATGGGACAATGAGATGAAATATGAGATGAGATGATGAAATGAGACAAGATGATGAGACTAGATGGCGAGATGAGACAGGGAGATGAGACGTGACAACAAGATGGGAAAACAAGAAGAGATGAGAGGAGGAGATTTGAAAATGAGACGAGACAACGAGATGAGATGAGACAATGAGTGGGTGAGAAGAGAAGAGATGACAAGACAGGATGATGACATGAGATGAGATGAGACAATGAGACTAGACAGGATGACGAGACAAGTGGAGAAGATGAGATAAGATGATGAGATGGTGAGATGAAATGAGACAATGAGATGGGATGAGGAGATGATGAGATGACAAGATGGGATGATGAGACGGGAAGATGAGATGAGATCCCAAGACAAGACAACAAGATAGGATGACGAGACAAGATGGTAGAATGAGACTGGGAGGCGAGATGGCATGATGAGACAGGATGACGAGATGAGATGAAATGATGAGATGAGATGAGACTATTAGATGATGAGACAAGAGGAGGGGATGAAATGATGAGATGGGTTGATGAGACAGGATGACGAGATGGAATGAGATGAAGAGATGGGACAATGAGGTGAGATGATGAGTAGAGACAACAAGACAGGATGATGAGATGAGATGGGAAGATAAGATGGAGTGATGAGATCTGATGAGAAGATGAGATGGGATGAGATTAGAGTACAAGATGGGATGACATGAAAGGATGAAGAGAAAATGATGAAATGGGACAATGAGACAGGACAATGAGATAAGATGAGACAATGACAGAAATGACGAGATGGGATGATGAGATGGGATGAGGAGACAGGACGCCACGATGAGATGAGGCACCGAGAAGAAATGAGAGAACGAGTTGGGACAATGAGATGAGATGAGAACATGAGACATGGAGATGAGATGGGATGCCAAGAGAGGAAGATTAAAAGAGAGGAGACATGGAGACAGAATGATGAAATGGGACAACTAGATGAGATGAAATGATGAGACAAAATGATGACATGAGATGACGAGACAGGATGATGAGACAGGATGACAAGATGAGATGAGACAATGAGATGGAAAGATGAGATAAGATGATGAGACGAGACAAGATGAGATGATGAGATGAGATGATGAGATGGGTTGATGAGACGAATTAGGAGACAGGACGACGAGGTGATTCGGACAATGAGACAGGATGACAAGATGAGATGATGAGATGAAACTACAAGATGAAAGAATGAGATGACAAGACAATGAGACGAGAGTTTGAGAAGAGGGAGTGAGATGAGATGAGATGATGAGATAGGATGATGACACAGAATGATGAGATGAGACCAGATGATGATCAGGAAAAATGAGATGGGATGATAAAATGAGATGGTTGAGGATACGGGACAACAAGATGAGATGAGATGAGATGATAAGATGAGACAAGATGATAAGATGGGATGATGAGATGAGAAGAGATGATGAGATGGAATGATGAGATGGGAGGATGAATGAGCTGAGACAGCAAGATGAAATGATGAGATGGGATGATGAGATTGGATGATGAGACAGAACAATGATTTGAGATGAGGCAAAAAGAAACAATGAGAAGAAGAGGTGGGACAATGAGATGATACAATGAGATGAGACAAGATGACAAGACAGGGAGACGAGATGGGGTGACAAAATGGGGAGATGAGAAGAGACAAGATGAGGAGATGGAATGATGACAAGGGACAACGAGATGAGACGAGATGATGAGAAGAGACGAGATGAGACCACAAGATTAGATGACAACATGAAACAACAAGATGGGACGATGAGACAGATGAGGAGACAGGATGATGAGACAAGACAATGAGTTGAGATGAGATGACTACATGAGACAAGATGAGACAACAAGATGAGAGGATGAGATGGGATGATGAGACAGACAATGAGACAGGATGACAAGATGAGACAGGACAATGAGATGAAACTATGAGATGAGATGATGAGATGATGAGACAAGACGATGAGACTGGATGGTGATATGAGACAGGGAGATAAGACATGATGACAAGATGGGAAAACAAGAAGAGATGAGATGAGGAGATATGATGATGAGACGAGACAACGAGATGAGATGAGACACTGAAATGATGAAATGAGACAAGATGACAAGATGAGATGACGAGACAAGAGGAGATGATGAGATGAAACTACCAGAAGGGATGATGAAACAAGATGATGAGACAAAATGATGAGACGAGACAGGGAGACAAGATGGGATGATGAGACAGGATGACAAGATTAGACGGGAAAATGAGATGGGATGACAAGATTAGATGAGATAATGTGATGAAATGACAAGATGAGATGAGGAGATGAGAAGACGAGATGAGATGAGACTATGAGATGACAAGATGAAACAAGATGACAAGACAGGATGATGAGATGAAAAGAGACAATGAGATGAAGCTATGAGAGGAGATGACAAGATGACAAGTTGAGAAAATGAGGGGGGTGATGAGATGAGACTGTGAGATGAGACAGGATGGCAAACAGGAAGATGAGGTGAGATAAGAAGACGAGAAGGGATATTGAGATGAGATGAGATGAAATGACAAAAATAGGGGGTGAGCCAATGAGACTGGATGACGAGATGAGATGAGATGATGACATGAAATGAACAGAAGATGAGACTGAATGATGAGATGAAATGATGAGACAAGCTGAGATGATGAGACAGGGAAATGAGATGAGATGACAAGACAGAGATGAGAAGAGATGAGATGAGGAGATGGAATGATGAGAAAGGATGATGAGATGAGACAAGATGACAAGATGATGAGATGAGATGAAGAGATGGGGTGATGAGATAAGATGGTGAGTTGAGACAGGGTGACAATATGGGATGGTGAGGTGAGACAAGATGATGAGATGGGATGATGTGATGAGATGAGATGGTGAGATGAAATGACAAAAATGGGGGATGAGATGACAAGACGGGATGACAAGATGAGACAAGACAATGAGATGAGATGAAATGATGAGACATTGACATGAGATGTGGAAATGAGATGAGACAATGAGATGGGATGAACAGATAGAATGATGAGCTGAGACCAGATGATGAGAAGGGATGAAGAGAGGGGATGACAAGATGAGCAGAGATGGTGAGGGAGGGAGATGAGACAGCATGACAAAATGGAAGATGAGAAGAGACGAGATGAGAGGATGGAATGACAAGACAGGATGATAAGATGAGAGAAGATGGCAAGATGATATGAGATAAGATGATGAGATGAGATGATGATATGAGATGATGAGATGAGACAGTGAGATGGACAATGGGATGGGACAACAAGACAGGATGATGAGACAGGATGAAGAAATTTGATGGGACAACAAGATGGAATGATGAGATGAGATGTGATGATGAAACAAGAGAAGAGGGGTTGACGAGATGAGATGATGAAACAACATGATGAGGCAGATGAAAAGAGAGGAGGGTGGCTTGAGATGGAATGATGAGGTAAAACTGTGAGATGAGAACACAAAACAAGGTGATGAGAAGAGACAATGAGACGAGACAAAAAGAGACAGGGAGATGAGATGCAATGATGAGCTTGGACAAGACAGGATGACAAGATGGGTCGAGATGATGAGAAGAAATTACGTGATGAGATGAACAGATGATGAGACGATGAGAAGGGATGATGAGTCAGCACAACAAGATGAGATAGGAGTTGAGATGAGATGATGAGATGAGAAGGGTTGATGAGATGGGATGATGAGAGGAGATGAGATGATGAGATAAAATGACAAGAAAAGATGACAAGTTGATGAGATGGGATGAAAAGATAAGACAATATGATGAGGTGAAACGATGAGATGATAAGACCTAATGATGAGATGAGATGACGAGATGAGCCAAGATGACGAGACAGGGAGATGAGATGAGACAATGAGACAGGAGGATGAGAAGAGACGAGTGGATGAGATGGAATGGCAGGATGGGACAATGAGATGAGATGATGAGATGACGAGATGAGATGAGATGACAGGACAGGATGACAGGATGAGATGAGATGAAAATACGAGAAGGTATGATGAGACAATGAGATGACAAGATGAGACAATGAGATCAGACCAGGATATGAGTCAGAGAGATGAGACAGGGAGACAAGATGGGATGACGAGATGGAATGATGACAAAAAAGGATAAGGAGATGGGATGATGAGATTAGATGAGATAATGAGATGAAATGATGAGAAGAGAGGAGGAGATGTTACAATGAGTCAGGATGATGAAATGAGATGAGATTAAATGATGAGAAGAGAAGACGAGATGATGAGATGATGACATGAGATGATGAGACAAGGCAATGAGAGAGGATGACGAGATGACGAGATGGAATGACAAGATGGGATGATTAGACAGGGTGATGAGAAGAGATGAGATGATGAGAAGGAACAAAGAGATGAGATGAGATGACAAGATGGTATGAAAAGATGGGACAATGAGAAGAGACAGGACAACGAGAAGAGATGGGATGACAATATGGGACAAGATGTGAGGATCAGATGAGATGATGAGATGAAATGATGAGAAGAGATGACATGATCACAAGATGAGATGACCTAATGAGATGACGAGATGAGATGATGAGATGGGATGATGAGATGAGACAAGATGATAAGATGTGCTGAGATGATATGATGAGAGGAAATGACGAGATGAGATGATGAGACAGGATGATGAGATGGACAATGAGACAGGATGACGAGATGAGATTGGATGATGAGATGAAATAAAAAGATGATATGATGACAATATAAGATGATGAGATGAGATGAAGCGATGAGATGGGACAAGGAGACTGGATGATGTGACAAGACAGGAAGATAAGATGGGACAACTAGATGAAATGAGAGGATGAGATGGGACGAGTGAGTCAAAGAGATGAATGAAAAAATGGGATGATGAGAAGGACAGCATGGGATGACAAGATGAGATAGGTAGATGAGATTGGTCGATGAGATGGGACAATGAGATGGGTCAATGAGATGACGAGATGATGAGATGAGATGAAATGATGAGATGAAATGACAAGAAGAGACGATGAGATGATGAGATGACCTGAGGAGATGATGAGATGAGATGACAAGATGAGATGATGAGATTGAATGATGACATGAGATGAGATGACAAGATGAGATAACGACATGAGCTGATGAGACGGGATGACAGGACTAGATGGGGCAACAAGACAGAATGATGAGATGAGAAGAGATGATGAGATGAGACTAGATGAGAAGATAAGCAGAGATTCAGAGACAGGAGGAGGAGAAGAGATGATGAGATGGTACGATGAAATGACAAGACCATGAGACAAGATTGTGGGATGAGACATGGAGATGAAACAGGAAGATGAGATGGGACGATGAGATGAGACGAGATGACGAGATGGAATGATGAAAGGAGAAGATGAGATGAGGAGTGCCAATTAGACAAGAAGAGATGATGAGACGAGATGACAAGATGAGACAATGACATGTGATGATGATAGAGAATGATGAGATGGATGATGAGATGGGATGATGAGATGGGATGATGAAACAGGATGACAAGACGAGATGGGAAAATGAGACAGAATGATGAGATGAGATGAGATGATGAGATGAGACAAAATGAGATGATGATAAGTTGAGATGAGATGACAAGATAGGACGATGAAATGATGAGACAATGAGATAAGATGGTGGGATGAGACATGGAGATGAGATGGGAAGAGTAGAAGGGATGATGAGATGAGATGAGTCAATGAGATGGAATGATGAGAGGATATGATGAGAGGAAGTGAGATGATGAAACGAAATGTAATGACGAGATGATGAGATGAGATGATGAGACGAAATGACGAGATGAGACAATGAAATGAGATGATGAGATGGGATGACAAGACAGATGATGAGACGAGTGGACAAGGTGGGATGATGAGACGGGATGCTGAGACGAGACCAGACAATGAAACAGAATGATGACATGAAATGAGCCGATGACACGAGACAAGATGAGACAATGAGATGAGATGTTGAGACAAGATTACAAGATGAGACGATGACGTGAGATGATGAGATAGGATGAACAGGTGGATGATGAGATGGGATGACGAGATGGGATGATGAGATGGGATGAAGAGATGAGATGGGACCATGAGAGAGAATGATGAGTTGAGATGAGATGATGGGAGGAGACAAGATGAGATGATGAGGTGAGATGATTAGAAAGGACAATGAAATGAGATGATGAGATGGGATGATGAAATGAGAAGCAGAAGCCAATGAGACAAGATGGTGGGATGAGTCATGGATAAGAGATGGGATGACAAGATGAGAAGAGATGACAAGATGGGATGATGAGAGGAGATGACAAAATTAAGTGAAACGATGAGATGAGTTGAGATGACCAGGTGATGAGATGAGATGATGAGATGACACGACAAAATGAGCTAACAACATGAGATGATAAGACAGGAGATTGAGACGGATGATGGGACAGGATGACAGGATGGGATGATGAAATGGGATGGCAAATTGAGATGGGACAATGAGACAAAATGATGAGATGAGATGAGACGGCGAGAAGAGACAAAAGGAGATGATGAGATGACATGATAAGACGGGATGATGTGATTAATTGAAGAGATGGGATGAGGAAATGCTTGGACAATGAAACAAAATGGTGGGATCAGACACAGTGAAGAGAAGGGAAGATGAGATAGGATGAAGAGAGGAGACGAGGTGATGAGATGGGATTATGAGATGGGATGAAGAAATGAAGAGACAATGACATAAGATGGGATGAGACATAGTGTTGACATGGGAAGATGAGACGGGATGAGAGATGAGAGGAGATGATGAGATGGAATGAGGAGAGCAGATGATGAGATGAAACGAGATGATGAGATGAGATGAGATGACAAGAGGATGAGAGGAATTGATGACACAAGATGACGAGGTGAGATGATGACATGAGATGATGAGACAGGATGACGAGTTGGGATGATAAGATGGGATGATGAGAAGAGACAGGACAACAAGACAGAATGAGGAGAAGAGATGAGATGATGAGACAAGACAAGATGAAATGATAAGATGAGACAATGAGACGGGAATATGAGATGACATGATGAGATGGGATGATAAAATGAGACAATGAGACAAGATGGTGTGATGAGACACTGAGACAAGTTGGGAAGACAAGATGGGACAATGAGATGAGAGGAGATGAAGAGATGGGATGATGAGAGGAGATGACGAGATGAAGCGAGATGTTGAGATGAGATATATGACAAGACAATGAGATGAGATGATGAGATGAGACAAGAAGATTATACGATGACATGACATGATGAGATGGGATAATGAGACTGACGATGAGATGGGATGATGAGATGGGATGATGAGATAGGATGAAGAGGTAATATGGGACAATGAGATAGAATGACAAGGTGAGATGAGATGACAAGATGAGACAAGATGAGATGATGAGATGAGATGATGAGATGGGAAGATGAGGCGGGATTCTGAGATGGGATGGTGAAATGATTAGGCAATGAGAAAAGATGGTGTGATGTGACATGGAGACAAGATGGGAAGATGAGATGGGACGAGATGAGACAATGACATGAGATGATGAGACAGGATGATGAGATGAGACGAGATTATGAGACAGAATGACAAGATGAGATGAGATGATGAGATGAGCCAAGATGAGATGAAGTCATGGGACGATGGGATGAGATGACGAGATGGGACAATGAAATTATGAGACAATGACTTCCAGAGAAGCTGGTGGCTTAATAGGGAAAGCAGGTTTTAGTTGCTCCTCCAGAACAAGAACTAAAGAACTAGAAAGAGTACCGAACAGCTTCCAGAGCCACAACAGAGTCCAGCACACAGTGTACCCCATTCCAGAATGGCTGGACTGGCTAAGAGACTCTGCTGTGATGAGGTCCCCGAGAGGTGCATGCTAACCCAGTCCACAGTGGCTGGCAGCCACAGCCCCTCCCTCCATCCTTCCTGGGCCGCTGGAAGCTTTGGATCAGGTTCCCCAAGTCATGGCGACTGGAGCCCCTACCACACACACGGCTTCATCGGTCAGCTGGGAGTTTTGGATCGGTGGGGTTTCCCAAGCTATGGTGGCTGGTGAACCTCCCCTTCATGCGGCTTCCTGGGCTGGCTGGTAGCCTCATAACAGCAGTCCCCCAAGCCGCAGTGGTGGGCAACCACAGCCCCTTCCACACAGGGGGCTTCCCAGGACGGCAGAGAGCATCAGAACAGTGGTTCCCCAAACAATGGCGGCTGGTAACCCTCCCCCACAGGTGACTTCCCAGAGGGAAAAGAAAGAGTCTCCAACAGTAGTAGAGACTGAGCCAAACATAACACAAATAGTGGCATTAGGGAACAACTGCTGACTACTAAAAATAAGCCCTCAGTTCAGGCAAAATTAATTAAGGCAGAAGTCCCCAATTGGGCTAGCTGCAAAAGAGGAAAGGGGGTGAAACAGATCCTTCTGTGGCTGGTTCTATGGAGGCTTCATTGCCTCTGGGCTCAGCACTGGGATTACATAGGTTAAAACTGCCCCAAACTCAAAAAAAGGCTGCTTTAGGGCTCTCTACCACCTGAAACTTCCCTGCAGGAGGGGTAAATACCACACAGGTGGAATCCCTCTCTCAAGGAATTCAGATCCCAGGACTTCAAAATTTGAAGATATTAAAACCAACCTACAAACTTTCTTCTGTCTCAACCACACACCCAGTAGCTAGAGCCTTCCAAAGCTAAAAGAGCCACAACATCTTTTGCTGGTGGGACCTACAGACAGACAAGCACCGCATACTGGGCAGGATAAGAAAAACAGAGGCCAGAGACCTCACAGGAAAGTTTTTCAAACTGCTGGGTTCCACATTCAGTGAAATCTAATTAAATGCCCAGATGCCAGAAAAAAATTACAAATCACACTGTAGCATTTCTATACACTAGCAATGAACAAGCTGAGGGGGAAATCAAGAAACGAATGCTATTTACCATTGTAACTAAAAGAATAAAGTACATAGGAATAAATTTAATTAAAGAGACAAAAGACCTATACAAAGAAAACTACAAAAAACTGTTAAAAGAAATCACAGAAGACCTAAATATATGGAAGGGTATACCGTGTTCATGGATTGGAAGACTAAATACAGTTAAGATGTCAATCCTACCTAAATTGATTTACAGATTCAATGCAATACCAATCTACCAATCAAAATCCCAACAACTTTTTTTCGGAAATAGAAACACCAATAAGCACATTTATCTGGAAAGGCTGGGTGCCTCGAATTGCTAAAAGTATCCTGAGGAAAAAAATGAAACTGGGGGTCTCAAGCTGCCAGACTTTAAGGTATATTAGGAAATAACAGTGCTCAAAACAATATGGTATTGGCATAAAGATAGATATATCGACCAATGGAATTGAATAGAGTGCTCAGATATAGACCCTCTCATCTATGGACATTTGATCTTTGATAAGGTAGTCAAGCCAATTCACCTGGGACAGAACAGTCTCTTCAATAAATGGTGCCTACAGAACTGGATATCCATATGCAAAAGAATGAAAGAGGACCTATATTTCACACCCTATACAAAAGTTAACTCAAAATGGATCAAAGATTTAAAGATTAGGTCTAAGACCATAAAGCAGTTAGAGAAAATGTAGGGAGATATCTTATGAAACTTACAATTGGAGGCAGTTTTATGGACCTTAAACCATAAACAAGAGCACTGAAGAAAGAAAGAAAGAAATGGGAGCTCCTCAAAATTAAACACTTTTGTGCATCAAAGAACTTCATCAAGAAAGTAGAAAGAGAGCCTACACAATGGGAAACAATATTTGAAAATGACATATCAGATAAAGGTCTAGTATCCAGAATTTATAAAGAGATTGTCCAACTCAACAACAAAAAGACAGCCAACCCAAATACAAAATGGGAGAAAGACTTGAACAGACACCTCCCAGAAGAGGAAAAACAGGTGACCAAAAGGCACATGAAGAGGTGCTCAGTGTCCCTGGCCATTAAGGAAATGCAAATCAAAACCACAATGAGATATCATCTCACACCCACCAGAACAGCCATTATCAACAAAACAGAAAATGACAAGTGCTGGAGAGGATGCAGGGAAAGAGGCACAATTATCCACTGTTGGTGGGAATGTCAAATGGTGCAACCACTGTGGAAGGCAGTTTGGCGGTTCCTCAAAAAACTGAACAGAAAATTGACATACAACCCAACAATACCATTGCTTGGTATTTACTGAAAGGATTTAAGGGCAAAGACACAAATGGAAATTTGCACAACGATGTTTATAGCACCATTATTTACAATTTCAAAGAGATGGAAACAGCCAAAATGTCCATCACAGATGAGTTGCTAAACAAACTGTATTATATACATACAATGGAATATTATGCAGCTTTAAGACAGAAATCTTATGAAGAACGTAATAACTTGGATGGACTTGGAGAACATTATGCTAAGTGAGACTAGCCAAAAACTAAAGGACAAATACTCTAAGGTTCCACTGATGTGAACAAACATTAGAAAATAAACTTGGCACATGTTATTGGTAACAGAGACAATCAGGAGTTAGAAACATGGTAACATAATGGGTAATTGGAGCTGAAGGGATACACACAGTGCAAAAGGACAAGATGCAAAAGCTCAAAAATTGACAGCACAATAATACCTAATTATAATGTAATCATGTTAAATCAATGAATGAAGCTGGATCTGTCCTATAGTTTTTTTGTTTGTTTGTTCATATATAGTTTTTGCATTTTCTACTTTTATTTTTCTCTATATTATCATTTTATTTCTTTTTCTGTTGTCTTGCTATTTCTTTTTCTAAATCGATGCAAATGTACTAAGAAATGATGATCATACATGTATGTGATGATATTAAGAATTACTGATTGCATATGAAGTATGGAATGATTTCTAAATGTGTTTGTTAACTTTATTAATTAATAAAAATTGACGAGACAATGAGACAAGATGGTGGGATGAGACATGGAGATGTGACAGGAAGACAAGGCGGGACGATCAGATGAGATTAGATGATGAGATGGGATGATGAGAGGAGACAATGAGATAAGCGAGACAATGAGATGAGATGAAATGACTGAGATGATGAGATGAGATGATGAAATGAAATGAAGAGATGAGATGATGACATGAGATGATGAAACAGGATGACGAGATGGATGATGAGATGGGATGAGGAGATGGGATAATGAGACAGGAAGACAAGATGAGGTGGAAAAGAGGGAAAGAATAACAAGATGAGATATGATGATGAGATAAGGCAAGATGAGATGAGACGATGAGATGGGATGATGTGATGAGATGACGAGATGAGATGATGAAATGATGGGACATTGAGATAAGACGTTGGGATGAGACATGGAGATGGGACAGGAAGATGAGACAGGATGACAAGATGAGATGAGAAAATGAGATGGGATGATGAGAGGAGACAACTTGTTTCAGTGAGACCTGGCGATGAGATGAGATGACAAGCTGATGAGATGAGACGAAGAGATGAGATGATGATATCAGATTATGGGACAAAATGATGAGAGGTATAATGAGGTGGGATTATGAGATGGGATGAGGAGACAGGATGAGGAGACAAGACGAGACAACAAGACAGAATGATGAGATGAGATGAGACCATGAGATGAGACAAGATGAGACAATGAGATGAGAAAATGAGATGAGATGCTGAGATGAGATGACAAGATTAGAAAATGAAATGACAAAACAATGAGACAAGATGGTGTGGTGAGACATGGAGAAAGGATGGGGTAGATGAGACGTGATGATGAAATTAGATGAGATAATGAGATGGGATGATATGAGGAGATGACAAGGTGAAGTGAGATGATGAAATGAAATGAGATGATGAGACGATGAGATGAGATGATGAGACGAACCTATGATATCAGACAACAACATGAGATATGAGACAGGATGATGAGACAGATGATGAGACAGGATCACGAGATGGGATGATGAGACAGGATGATGAGACGAGACAGAATGATGAGATGAGATGAAATGAGATGATGAGACGAGACAAGATGAGATGATGTGATGGGACAATGAAATGAGATGATGAAATGGGATGATGAAATGATGAGACAATGAGAAAACATGCTGGGATGAAACATAGAGACGAGCCAGGAAGATGAGGTGGGATGATGAAAGGAGATGAGACAACGAGATGGGAGGATGAGAGACAATGAAATGAATTGAGAAAATGAGAGGAGAGGAGAAGAGGAGACAATGAAATGAGAAAATGAGATGAGACAATGAGATGAGATGAGATGACAACATGAGATGATGAGACAGGATGGCAAGACACGTGATGAGATGGGATCATGAGATGGGATGATGAAGTGATGTGACAGTGAGACATGACTTTGGGATGAGACATGGAGTTGAGACAGGAAGTTGGGACAGGACGATGAGATGAGATGAGACGATGAGATGGGATGATGAGAGAAGACAACAAGATGAAGTGAGACAATGAGACAACATGAGATGACAAGATGATGAGATGAGACTAGACAATGAGATGAGAGATGAGAAGGAATGATGAGATGAAGTGAAATGATGAGATGAGATGAGATGATGAGATGAGATTATGAGAAGAATCTACGAGATGAGAAAATGACATGAGATGATGAGATGCAATGATGAGACGGACAATGAAGCAGGATGACGAGATGGGATGATGAGATGGGTTGACAAGACGAGATGGGAAAACGAGACAGAATGATGAGATAAGATTATACGACAGGATGAGACAGATGAGACAATGAGAGGAGATGATGAGATGGGACAATGAAATGATGAGGCAATGAGACAAGATGGAGGGATGTGACATGGAGACAAAATGCAAAGATGAGATGAAACGATGAGATGAGATGATGAGATGGATGATGAGAAGAGATGACAAGATGAAGTGAGATGATGAGATGAGAAGAGAGGATGAGGTGATGAGATGAGGTGATGAGACAAGACTATGAGATGAGACAATGAAATGAGATGATTTGGGGTGAAGAAATGGAAGAAGAGACTGGATGATGAAATGGGGTGATGAGATGGGATTAGGAAATGAGACAATACAATGAAACAGAATGACGAGATGACATGAGACAATGAGATGAGACAAGATGAGATGATCTGATGAGATGATGGGATGGAACAATGAGATGAGATGATGAGAATGGATGATGAAATGATGAGATAATGAGGCAAGACAGTGGAATGAGACATGGAGATGAGATGGGAAGATGAGATGGGATGACAGGAGGAGACAAGATGACGAGATGTGTTGATGAGAAGAGATGATGAGATGAAGCGAAATGATGAGACGAGATGAAGTGAAATGATGAGATGAGATGAGATGATGAGATGAGAGGATGAGACAAAAATACGTTTGGAGATGATGACATGAGATGATTATATGGGCTGACAAGACGGACAATGAGACAGGATGATGAGACGGCATTATTAGACAGGATGACAAGATGAGATGGGACAATGAGACATAATAAGGAGATGAGATGAGACTACGAGATGAGACAAGATGAGAGGATGAGATGAGATGATGGGATGGGATGATGAGAAGAGAGGACAAGATGGTGTGATGAAATGATGAGACAATGAGACAAGATGAGAAAAATGATGGGATGATCAGAGGAGACAACAAGATGAAGCGAGCTGATGAGATGAGATGGGATGATGAGATGATTAGATGAGATGAAAAAATTGGACAATGAAATGATGAGACAATGAGACAAGATGGTGGGATGAGACATGGAGCCAGGGCAGGAAGATGAGATGGGATGACAAGATGAGACCAGACAATGTGATGAAAAATGAGAGGAGATGACTTGAAGAATTGAGACAATGAGATGAGATCATGAAATGATGAGATGAGAGGGCGAGACAAGACTAGAAATGAGACGACACCATGAGTTGATGAGAAAGAATAATGAGACGGATGATGAGATGGGATGACGAGATGGGATGATGAAACAGGATGGCAAGACAAGATGGGACAATGAGACAGAATGACGAGATGAGATGAGATGATGAGACGAAACAAGATGGGATGATGAGATGAGATGAGACAGGATGATGAGATGAGATGACAAGATGGGACAATGAAATGAGGTGACAATGAGACAGGATGGTGGGATGAGACATGGAGATGAGATGGGAAGATGAGACGGGATGATGAGATATGATGAGATGACGGGATGGGATGATGAGAGGTGATGAAGAGTTGAAGCGATATGATGAGACAAGATGAGATGACAAGATGAGATGAGATGACGAGATGGGTCTATGAAATGAGACAATGACATGAGATGATGAGACGGGATGATGAGACAGATGATGAGACAGGATGAGAGTTGGGATGATGAGATGGGATGATGAGATGAGACAAGATTAGACACAGAGATGAGATAATGAGAGGTGACAATGAGATGAGATGACAAGATGGGACAAATAAATGTCCTGACAATGAGAAAAGATTTTGGGATGAGACATGGAGACAAGATGAGGAAACAAGATGGGATAATGAGATGAGATGAGGCAATGAAATGAAGTGAGATGATGAGAAGAGATGTGATGATGAGACGATGAGGGGAGATAACAAGATTAGACTATGAGATGAGATGATGACATGATATGATGAAATGGAATGACAAGAGGACAATGAGACGGGATGACGAGATGGAATGATGCGATGGGATGATGAGACTAGACAGGAAAACAAGACAGAATGCCCAGATGATATGAGACAACGAGATGAGACAAGATGAGGTGATGAGATGAGACAATGAGAAAGGACGATGAGAGAAGTTAATGAGATGGGACAATGAAATGATGAGACAATGAGACAAGACGGCCAGATGAGACATGGAGATGAGACAGGTTGATGAAGAAGGATGACTAGATGGGATGATCAGATGGGAGGACAAGACGAGATGGGAAAATGAAACAGAATGATCAGGTGACATGAGAGGAAAAGATGAGATAAGATGAGACGATGAGACGAGATGATGAAACAGGACGATAAGAGGAGATGACAAGATTGGACGATGAATTGATGAGACAATTAGACAAGATGGTGGGATGAGACATGGATACGAGAGGGGAAGACAAGATGGGATCATGAGATAAGAAGAGATGATGAGATGGGATGATAAGAGGAGTTGACAAGATGAGGTGAGACGATGAGATGAGATGAGATGATGAGATGAGATGATGAGATGAGATGACGAGATGAGATGCAACATGAGATGATGAGAGGGTGACGACATGGATGATGAGACAGGATGACGAGAAGGGATGATGAGACAGGATGATGAGACGAGATGGGACAACTAGACAGAATGATGAGATGAGATGATGAGATGAGACAAGGTGAGACGATGTGAAGTGATGATGAGATAGGATGATGAGATGAGATGACAAGAAAGGACAATGAAATGATGAGACAATGAGACAAGAAGGTGAGATGAGACATGGAGATGAGAGGGGGAAGTGACGGGACAATGAGCTGAGATGAGACAATGAAATGGGATGATGAGAGGAGATGACAAGATGAAGCGAGATGATGAGACGAGATGAGATGATGAGATGATGAGATGAGGTGACAAGATGAGACAATGAGATGAGATGAAAATATGATATGCTGGTAGGGGATGATGAGATGGACGAGAAGATGGGATGACAAAATGGAATGATGAAACGGGATGACTAGATAGACAATGAGACAGAATGATGAGATGAGATGAGATGATGTGATGAGACAAGAATTGACGATGAGATGAGATGACAAGATGGGATGATGAGATGAGATGGTGAGGTGGGATGATGAAATGATGGGACAATGAGACATGACAGTGGGATGAGACATGGAGAAAAGACAGCAGGACAAGATAGGATGATGAGATGAGATGAGACATTGAGATCATATGATAAGAGTGGACAACAATTTGAAGCAAGACGATGACACAGGATGAGATGATGAGATGATGAGATCAGAAGATGAGATGAGACTACGAGTTTAGATGATGACATGAGATGATGAGACAGGATGATGAGACAGAAGATGAGATGGTATGACGAGATGGAATGATGAGACAGGATGATGAGATGAAACAGGACAACTGACAGAATGACGAGTTGAAATGAGATGATGACATGAGACCACATAAGACATGTAGACGAGATGAGATGAGATGACACGACTAGACAGGACAAAGGCACAAGTCAACAAGACAAGATGAGATGTGATGACGAGTTGAGATGATGTGGTGGGGTGATGAGATGAGACTGTGAGACGAGACAGGAGGACGAGACAGGATGACAAGCCCAGATGATGAGATGAGACAAGATGATGAGATGGGATGATGAGATGGGATGATGAGATGAGATGAGATGACGAGGTGAAATGACAAAAATAAAGGATGAGCCAATGAGATGGGATGATGAGATGAGATGAGATGACGTGACTAGACAGGGGAAAGGCACAAATCAATGAGACTAGATGAGATGATGAGATGACAAAATTGGATGACGAGATGGGATAGTGAGATGAGATGAGATGACAATGTGTAAGAATGAGATGAGATGAGATGAGGGACGAGATGAGATATATTTGATACATTAATTTTCACTTTTAAACGTAGTTAAAAATCACATTAAAATTACAGAAATAAAAGAAAATGACTAAATCAACTTTCAGCTTTCTACCTCCTGTTGGGAAATTGCCTAATGATTGGCACTGCATTGACTGGGATAAAAACTGAAAAACTACAAGGGGTAGTAGACCCTTATTTGGAAGAGAGTCAACAACTCTGCAATATTGAATTTTCCAATTCATGAATTCAACCCAATAATGGATGAGAGGGAAGACGAGATGGGATGACGAGATGAGATGAGATGATGAGATGAAATGACAAGAATAGAGGATGAGAGGATGAGTCAGGATGATGAGATGATATGAGACAATGAGATGAGATAATGAGACCAGACAGAATGATGAGACATGTGGAGGAGATGAGATAAGATGACGAGATTACGAGATGAAAGGAGACAATGAGACATAATGAGGAGATGAGATGAGATGATGAGATGCAGTGCCAAGATGAGACAACAAGATAAGATGATCAAACAAGACGGTGGGGCAAGACAGGGAGATGAGATGGGATGATGAGACAGAATGATGAAATGAGATTAAATGATGAGAGGAGGTGAGACTGTTAGATGTTGAAACAAGATAAGTAGTTGAAATGATGAGATGGGTTGATGAGACAGGATGATGAAATGAAATGAGATGACGAGATAGGACAATGAAAAGAAAGGATGAGTAGGGAAAACAAGACAGGATGACAAGATGAGATGGGATGACAAGATGGGGTGATGAGATCTGATGAGAAGACAAGATGGGAGGGGATTAGACTACAACATGAGATGACATGATGGGATGAAGAGATGACGAAGAGATTTGATGATGAGATGGGATGAGGAGGAGGGATGAAAAGATGTGATTAGGGGACAAGATGAAATGAGAAAACAAGATGGGATGATGAGATGAGATGAGATAACGAGACAGGGAGACGAGATACGATGACAAGAGAAGAAGATGAGGAAAGAGGAAACATGGAGATGAGAAAGGAAGATGAGACAGGATGATGAGATGAGATGAGACATCAAGATGGGATGATGAGAGAAGATGACGAGATGAAGTGAGACGATGAGACAAGATGATATGATGAGATGATGAGATGAGATGACAAGATGAGACTATGAGATTAGAGGATGACAGGAGATGATGAGATGGGATGATGAGATGGATGACGAGATGGGATGATGAGATAGATTATGAGTCGGGATGATGGGATGAGATGGGATGATGAGATGAGACAATATGAGACAATGAGGTGAGACCATGAGATGGGTCAATTAGTGAGATGAGATGGGATGATGAGACAAGATAACAAGACGAGACGGGACTGAGACATAATGACGAGATGAGATGATGAGAGGAGACAATGAAACAATGAGATGAGACAATGAGACAGGATGATGGGATGAGATGATGAGATGGGATGATGAAATGATGAGTCAATGAGACAAGACGGTGGGATGAGACACAAAGCAAAGATGGGAAGACAAGACAGGAGGAAGAGATGAGATGAGATGACAAGATGGGATGATGAGAGGAGACAACGAGATGAAGTGAGAAGATAAGATGAGATGAGGAGACAATGAGATGAGATGATGAGAAGAGATTACGAGATGAGATGACGACAAGAGATGAGACAGGCGATGAGATGTGTTGATGAGATGGGATGATGAAATGATGAGACAATGAGACGAAACGGTGTGATGAGCCATGGAGATGAGATGGAAAGATGAGACGGGACGATGAGATTTGTCAAGATGCCGAGATGGGGTGATGAGAGGAGACGATGAGATGGACCAAGATGATGAGATGCGATGAGATAATGGGGTGATGTGATGAGATGACAAGACGAGACTACAAGATGAGACAATGACATGAGATGATGAGAAGGGATGAGATTGGATAATGAGATGGGGTGACAAGACGAGATGGGACAATGTGAGAGAATGATGAAAAGAAATGAGATGACAAGATGAGACAAGATGAGATGATGAGACAGGACAATTAGATGAGATGATAAAATGGGATGATGAAATGATGAGACAATGAGACAAGATGGTTGGATGAGACATGGAGAAGAGACTGGAAGATGACACGGGATGAAGAGATGAGACGAGATGAAGAGATAAGATGATGAGAAGAGACAACGAGATGAAGTGAGACAATAAGATGAGATGAGATTACAAAACAATGGGATCAGATTACGAGACGAGACTACAAGATGAGTTGAATACATGAGATGATGAGTCAGGATGATGAGACGGATGATGAGAGGGTATGAGGAGAAGGGGGATAAGATGGGTAGATGAGACAAGACGGGACAAGGAGACAGAAAGATGAGATCAGATGAGAGGACAAGATGAGACAATATGAGATGTTAAGATGAGACAATGTGATGGGATGATGAGATGACAAGATGGGATGGAATGATGTAATGATGAGTCAATGAGAGATGATGGTGGGATGAGACATTTAGACAAGATGGGAAGGCAAGACGGGATGCCAAGATGAGATGAGACAATAAGATGAGGTGATGAAAGGAGATGATGAGATGAAGCGCGATGATGAGGCGAGATGAGATGTGGAGTCAATGAGAAGAAATGACCAGACATGACTACAGGATGATATGATGACATGAGATGATGAGACAGGATGATGGGATGGATGATGAGATGTGATGACGAGATGGGATGATGAGACGGGATGAGGAGATGAGAAGGGATATTGAGACAGAATGATGAAATGAATTGAAACCATGAGACGAGACAAAATGAGATGAAGGGATGAGAGGATGAGATGGGATGAAGAGATTAGGTGACAAGATGGGACAATGAAATGTTGAGACAATGAGACCAGACAGTGTGATGAGACATGGAGACGAGACAGGAAGAAGAGACAGGATGACGAGATGAGACGAGATGAAGATATGGGATCATGAGACTGGATGATGAGCAGAGACAGAACAATGAGACAAAATGAGAAGATGAGATGAGACGACAAGATGATACAAGATGAGACAATGAGAGGATAGGATGAGACAGGATGATGAGATGACATGACAAGATGGGATGATGAAATGATGAGACAAGGAGACAAGACAGTGGGATGAGATATGGAGATGAGATGGGAGATGAGACGGGATGATGAGATCAAAGTAAATGGAGAGATTGGATGATGAGAGGAGATGATGAGAGGAAGCAAGACTATGAAATGAGATGAGTTGATGAGACAATGAGATGACGAGATGAGATGAGAAGATGACATGAGATGATGAGATGAGATGACGAGACGGATGATGAGATGGGATGATGAGATTGAATGATGAGATGGGATGATGAGATGAGATGGGACAATGAGACAGAATGAGAAGAGGAGATGAGACAATAAGACAGGACAAGATGAGATGATGGGATGAGACAATAGGATGGGACAATGATAAGATATGATGAGATGGGATGATGAAATGACTAGAAAATAAAACAACATGGTGGGAAGAGAGATGGAGACGAGATGGGATGATGAGAGGAGATGAAGAGATGAACTGAAATGATGAGAAAATTTGAGATGAGGAGACAATGAGATGAGATGATAAGACGAGTCTAGGAGATGAGACAACAACAAGAGATGATGAGACAGGATGATGAGATGTATTATGAGATGGGATGAGGAGATGGGATGATGAGATGGGATGATGAGATGGACAATGAGACTTGTTGACGGGATGGGATGATGATACGGGATGGTGAGATGGGTGATGAAATGGGATAATGAGATGGGATGATGAGATGGGATGACGAGATGAGATGGGACAATGGGATGGAAGAAGATGAGATGATGAGATGAAATAATGAGACAGGATGATGAGATGAGATGACGAGATGGGATGATGAGAAGGGATGATGAGATGACATGGGACAAAGAGACAAAATGATGAGATAAGATGATACCATGAGATGAGACAAGATGAGATGATGAGATGAGAGGTGGAGATGGGATGATGGAGGGGACGATGAGCGGAAACGAGATGATGAGAGGAGATGAGATGATGAGACGATGAGATGATAGGATGAGAAGAGATTACAAGATGAGACAACGACATGAGATGATGACACGGGATGATGAGACAGACAATGAGACGGGATAATGAGATGTGATGATGAGATGGGTTGACGAGACGAGAAAGGAAAATGAGACAGAATGATGAGAGGAGAGCTGATGGCAAGAAGAGACAATATGAGACGATGAGATGATCGATGATACGGGGTGATGAGATGAGATGACAAAAAGGGATTATGAAATGATGAGACAATGAGACAAGAAATTGGGATGAGACATGGAGACGTGATGGGAAAAGGAGATGGGAAGATGAGATGGGATGACGAGAAGAGACAAGACGATGAGATGGGATGAGAGGAGACAAAGATGAAATGGTACGATGAGATGAGAGGCGATGAGATAATGAGATGATATGATGAGAAGAGACTACGAGATGAGACAATGAAATGAAGTAATGAAATGGGATGATGAGCAGGACAATGAAACAGGATGATGAGATGGGATGATGAGACAGGATGAGGAGATGAGACAGGTCCACAAGATGGAATGATGATGTGTAATGAGATGACGAGATGAGACAAGATGAGATGATGAGATGAGACAATGAGACGGGACGATGAGATGAAATGATGATCTGGGATGATGAAATGATGAAACAATGAGACAAGATGGTAGGATGAGATGTGGAGACGAGATGAGAAGTTGAGATGGGACGACGAGATGAGATGAGATGATGAGATGGGATGAAGAGAGGAGATGACGAGATGAAACGAGAAGATGAGACAAGATGAAATGATGAGACGAGATGAGATGATGAGATGAGATGATGAGATGAGGTGATGACATGGTTCATGAAATGGGAGAATGAAATGGACAAGGAGACAGAATGACGAGTTGGAACATGAGGCAGGATGATGAGATGAGATGGGATGAGAGAGAATGAAGAGATGAGATGAGATGATGAGATGAGAAAAGATGAGAGATGAGATGAAATGATGAGATGGGATGGTGAGATGAGATGATGAGATGGGACAATGAAATGAGACAATGAGTCAAGAGGGTGGGATGAGACATGGAGATGACATAAGAGGATGAGATGGGATGACGAGAGGAGACGAAACTATGAGATGTGATGACGAGAGGAGATGAGATGAAGCAAGAAGATGAAATGAGATGAGATGACGAGATGATGAGATGAGATGACGAGACAAGACTATGAGATCAGACGATGACATGAGATGATGAGACAGGAGACAAGACAGATGATGAGAAGGGATGACGTGATGGAATGATGAGACAGGATGAGGAGACGAGATGGGACTACAAGTCAGAATGATGGGATCAGATCAGATGATGAGAGGAGACAAGGTGAGAAGAAGAGAAGAGACAATGAGATTGGATGAGAGAAGAGATGATGAGAGGGGTGATGAAATGTTCAGCGTGTGAGTTGAGATGGTGGGATGAAACTTGAAGTTGAGACAGGACTAAGAGATAGGACAACGAGATGAGGTGAGATGATGGAATGGGATGAAGAGAGGAGAGGACAAGATGAAGCAAGATGATGAGATGAGATGAGATGACGAGACAAGACTATGAGATAAGATGATGATATGAAATGGTGAGAGGGGATGATGTGACAAGATGGGATGATGAGATGGAATGATGAGACAAGATGGGACAAGACATAATGATGGGATTAGAGGAGGTGACGAGACGAGAAAAGATGAGATGATGAGCAGAGAAGATGAGATGCTATGATTGGATGGGATGACAAGATGGGATGATGAAATGACAAGACAATGACACATGATGGTGTGATGAGACATGGGGATGAGACAGGAAGACAAGATGTGACAATCAGAAGAGATGAAGCAATGAGATGGGATGATGAGTAGATGACGAGATGAAACAACATCATGAGATGTGCTGAGATGACAAAACGAGATGACGAGATGAGATGATGACATGAGATGATGAGATGGGGTAATGAGATGGATGATGAGACAGGATGATGAGACGGGATGAGATGGGATGATGAGGCAAGATGGGACAATGAGACAGAATGAGGAAATGAGAAGAAATGACGAGATGAGGCAAGATGAGAAAATGAGACAGGAAGACGAGATGAAAGAGACAACGAGATGGGAAAATTAGAAGAGATGACAGGATGAGGCAAGACCATGAGACGAGATGAGAAGATGAGATGATGAATTGAGATGATGAGACAAGTCTATGAGATGATATGACAACATAAGATGATGAGACAGGATGAAGAGACAAATGATGAGATGGGTTTATGAAATGGGAAAATGAGACCTGATGATGAGATGGGCAATTAGATGGGATGACGAGATGAGACGGGAAAATGAGACAAAATGATGAGATGAGATGAGATGATGACACAAGACAAGATGAAACAATGAGATGAGATAATAGACGGGATGATGAGATGAGGTAACGAGATGAGACTATGACATGAGACGACGACATGAGATGATGAGACGGGATGATGGGGCGGGATGATGAGATGTGATGATGAGACGGGATGACGAGACGAGACAGTACAATGAGACAGAATGACAAGATTAGATGAGACAATGAGATTAGACAAGATGAGACAAGGAAATGACAGGATGGGATGGGACAATGAAATGAGATGATTAGATGGAATGTAGAAATGATGTGACAATGAGACAAGACTGTGGAATGAGACATGGAGATGAGAAGGGAAGAAAAGGTGGAATGACGAGAAGGGATGAAGAGAGGAGATGACGAGATGAAGTGAGATGATGAGACATATGAGATGATGAGACAATGAGATGAGATGAGATGGTACGATGAAATGATGAGACAATGAGACAACATGGTGGGATGAGACATGGAGATGACATGGGAAGATGAGATGAGATGAGGAGAGTATATGATGAGTTGAGACAAGACAACAAGATGGGATCATGACAGGAGACGATGAGATGAAATGGGACGATGAGACAAAATGAGATGACAAGATGATGAAATGAGATGACTAGATCAGGCTACAAGTTGAGATGAAGACATTACATGATGAGACAGGATGATGAGATGGACAATGAGATGGGATGATGAGATGGGATGATCAGATGGGATGATAGCACGAGATGGGAGAATGAGACAGAATGATGAGATGAGAAGAGACGTTGAGACCAGAAAGGATGAGATGATGAGATGAAACAATGAGATGTGATGATGAGATGAGATGATGAGATGGGATGATGAAATGACAAGACAATGAGACAAGATGGTGGGATGAGACATGGGGATGAGATGGAAAGATGAGAAGGGATGATGAGATGAGATGAGATGAGATGATGAGATGGGATGATGGGAGGAGATGATGAGATGAAGCAAGATGATGAGATGAGATGACAAAGTGAGACAACATTAGATGATGAGATGGGATAACGAGATGGACGATGACATGGAATGATGAAAGTGGATGATGAGATGGGATAATGAGATGAAACAGAAAAATGAGACAGAACAACAAGATGAGATGAGACAAGATGAAATGATGAGATGAGATGATGAGACAGGACGATGAGATGGGATGACGAGATGGGAGGATGAAATGATGAGACAATGAGACAAAAGGGTGGGATGAGTCATAGAGACGAGACAGGAGGATGAGACGGGATGATGAGATGAGACTAGAGGATGAGATGGGATGATGAGAGGAGACGATGAGATGAAGCGAGACGATGAGATGAAATGAGATGATGAAACGATGAGTTGAGATGTGAAAAGAGACTACATTGATGAGATGACTACATGAGATGACAAGACAGGAGGATGAGATGAGACAGGACAATGAAACAGAATGATGAGATGTGATGAAATGATGAGATGAGACAAGATGAGATGATGAAATGAAAAAATTAGATGGGATGATGAAATGTGATGATGAGATGGGACAATGAAATGATGTGAAAAATAGACAAATCAGTGGGATGAGACATGGAATTGAGATGGGAAGACAAGACGGGATGACGAGATTAGATGAGATGTCGAGATAGGATGAGAGAAGACCACAAGATAAAATGAGATGATGAGACAAGATGAGATGATGAGACAATTAAATGAGATGAGGAGACATGCCTAAGAGATGAGATGATGACATTAGATGATGAAAAGGAATGACGAGATGAATGATGAGACAGGATGATGAGATAGGATGATGAGAAGGGATGATGAGACGAGATGAGACAAGACAAAACAACAAGATAAGATGAGACGACGTGGTGAGACTACATGAGATGATGAGATGAGACAATTTGACGGGACAAGGAGATGAGATTATGAGATGGGAAAATGAAATGATGCGACAATGAGACAATATGTTGGGATTAGACATGGAGACAAGATGGGAAGATGAGACAGGACATCGAGATGAGACGAGATGAAGAGATGGGATGATGAGAGGAGACAATGAAATGAAGTTAGAGAATGAGATGAGATGAGCATGCAAGATGATGAGATGAGATGATGAGACGAGACTATGAGATGAGAAGACAATACAAGATGATGAGACAGGATGATGAGATGGGATGATGAGACGAGATGATGAGATGAGATGGGACAGTGGGACAGAAAGACAAGATGAGATGAGACGATGAGAGGGGACAAGATGAGATGATGAGATGAGCTGGTGAGACAGGACTATGAGAAGAGAGGATGAGATGGGAAGATGAAATGATGAGACAATGAAACAAGATGGTGGGATGAACATGGAAATGAGACAGGAGGACGAGACCGGCAATGAGATGGAACAAGACGACAAGATGGGATGATGAGAGTAGATGACGTGATGAAGCAAGACAATGAGATATGATGTTTTGTCAAGACAATGAGATGAGATGATGAGATGAGACTATGAGATGAGACAATGACACTAGATGATCAGACAGGATAACCAGACAGATGAGATGGGATGTCAAGATGGGATGATGAGATGGGATGACGAGATGGGACAATGAGACAGAATGATGAGATAAGATGAGACAATGAGATTAGAAAATATGAGATATGAGATGAAAAGATGAGACAGGAAGATGAAGTGAGATGATGAGATGGGATGGTGAAGTGATGAAACAATGAGAAAAGATGGTGGGATGAGACATGGAGATAAGACAGAAAGACGAGGCAGGAGGACGAGATGAGACATGAGGATGAGAAGGGATCATTAGAGGTGATGACGAGATAAAGCGAGATGAAGGGAGGAGATGAGATGATGAGATGATGAGATGAGATGACAAGATAAGACAACAAGATGAGTCAATGACATGAGATGATTAGACGGGATGAAGAAACGGATGATGTGATGGGACGATGAGATGAGATGATGAGATGGGATGATGAAATGACAAGACAATGAGACAAGTCTGTGGGATGAGACTTGGAGATGAGACGGGATGAAGAGATGGGATGTGAGATGAGATGAGAGAGTGAGATGGGATGATGAGAGGAGACAAAGAGATGAACTGAGATGGGATGATGAAATGATGAGACAATGAGACAAGACTGTGGGATGAGACTTGGAGATGTGACGGGATGAGGATACAGAACAACGAGATGAGATGAGACAATGTGACAAGACAAGATGAGATGATGAGATGGAGTGAAGAGATGGGATGATGAGATGAGATGAGATGTGGAGATAGGATGATGAGAAGAGATGAGGAGATGAAGTAAAAGAATGAGAAGAGATGAGATGATGAGACGAAGAGATGAGATGATTAAATGACACGGTGAAATGAGACAACGACATGAGATGATGATAAGGGATGACAAGACAGATGATGAGATAGAATGACGAGATTGGATGATGAGACAGGATGATGAGACGAGATGGGACAATGAGACGTAATGACGAGATGAGATTAGATGATGAGATGAGACAAGATGAGATGATGAGATGAGACAATGAGACAGGACAATGAGATGAGATGATGCACTGGGACAATGAAATGATGAGACAATGAGACAAGATGTTGGGATAAGAAATGTAGATGAGACTGGAAGACGAGATGGGATGATGAGTTGGGATGAGATGATATGGGATGATGAGAAGTGAAGACAAGATGAGTGAGACGATTAGCCAAGATGAGATGACGAGATGATGAGATGAGATGACGAGACCAGATGGCAAAATGAGATGACATTAAATGATGAGATGGGATGATGAGACGGATGATGAGATGGGATGACAAGATTGGATGATGAGACGGGATGATGAGACAAGATGGGAAAATGAGACAGAACGATCAGATGAGATGAGATGATGAGACGAGACAAGATGAAATGATGAAATGAGATGATGAGACAGGACGATGAGATGAGATGACGAGATGGGACAATGAAATGATGAGACAATGAGATAAGATGGTGGGATGAGTCATGGAGACAGACAGGAAGACGAGACGGGATGATGAGAGGAGACAAGAGAATGAGATGGGATGATGAGAGGAGATGACGAGATGAAGCAAGACAATGAGATGAGATGAGATGACTAAACGATGAGTTGAGATGACAAGATGAGACTAGGTGATGAGACAATGACATGAGATGATGAGACAGGAGGATGAGATGAGATGGGACAATGAGATAGAATGATGAGATGTGATGAGACGACCAGACGAGACAAGATGAGATGATGAGATGAGACAATGAGACAGGATGATGAGGTGTGATGATGACATGGGACGATGAAATGATGATACAAATAGACAAGATGGTGGGATGAGACATGGAATTGAAACAGGAAGACAAGACAGGATGACGACAGGAGATGAGACATCGAGATGGTTGATGAGAGGAGACTACGAGATAAAGGAGATGAGAAAAGATGAGATGACGAGATGATGAAATGAGATGATGAGACATGCCTAAGAGATGAGACAATGAAATTAGATGATGATAAGGGATGACATGATGGATGATGAGACAGGATGATGAGATGGGATGATGAGAAGGGATGACAAAATGAGACGGGACAATAAGACAGAACAACAAGATGAAATGAGATGACGAGATGAGACAACATGAGACGACGAGTTGAGATGATCTGACGGGATGATGAGATGAGATGATGAGATGGGACAATGAAATGATGAGACAATGAGTCAAGATGGTGGGATGAGACATGGAGACAAGATGGGAAGATGAGACGGATCAACGAGATGAGACAAGATGATGAGATGGGATGATGGGAGGAGACGATGAGGTGAACAAAGAGGATGAAATGAGATGAGAATGCAAGATGAGATGAGATGATGAGAGGAGACAAGATGAGACAATGAGATGAGATAATGGGATGGGATGATGAGATGAGATGATGAGATGGGATGATGAAATGATGAGAAAAGGAGACAAGATGGTGGGATGAGACATGGAGATGAGACAGGAAGATGAGATGGGATGACAAGATGAGATGAGATGAAGAGATGGAATCATGAGACTGGATGATGAGTGGAGATGGGACAATGAGACAGAATGATGAGATGAGATCAGACGACATGATGAGACAAGATCAGACAATGAGATGAAATGATGAGAGGGGACAATCAGTTGTTGAGATGACGAGATGGGATGATGAAATGATGAGACATTGAGAAAAGATGGTGGAATGAGTCATGGGGATTAGACAGGAAGATGAGATGTGATAATGAGATGAGACAACGAGCTGGGATGAGGAGAGGAGATTATGAGAAGAAGCGAGATGATATGAGATGAGGGGATGAAACATTAGATGAGATGACAAGACGAGATGATGAGATGAAGTGAGACCATGAGAGGAGATAAGATGATGAGACAATGAAGTGACATGATGAGATGAGAGGATGAGACGATTACATGAGATGATTAGATATTATGACGCGATGGACGATGATATGGGATGAAAAGATGGGATAATGAGATGGGATGATGAGACAAAATGGAATGAGACAGAATGAGGAGATGAGAAGAGATGATGAGATAAGAGAAGATGAGATGATGAGATGAGAAGATGAAATGAGATAATGAGATGGGACAATAAGATGAGATAATCCGATGGGATGAAAAATGATGAGACAATGAGACAAGACTTTGGAAAGAGACATGGAAACGAGATGGGTCGACGAGATGAGGGTTGATGATGAGATTGGATGAAGAGAGGAGATGGCGAGATGAAATGAGATGAAGAGATGAGATGAGATGATGAGGCAATGCGATGAGATGATGAGATGAGACTATGAGATGAGATGATGAATTGAGATGATGAGACATTATGATGAGATGGGATGATGTGATGGGATGATGAGACCTGACTTTTCAATGAGACAGAATGACAAGGTGAGATGAGACAATGAGACGAGACAAGATGAGACGATGAGATAAGATGATGATATGAGATGATGAGATGAGATGACAAGAAGGGATGATGAAATGATGACACAATAAGACGAGATGGAGAGATGAGACATCGAGATGAGACAGGAAGATGAGATGGGATGACAAGGTGAGACAAGACAACAAGATGGGATGATGAGAGTGGACAACGTGAAGAATTGGGACGATGAGATGATGAGTCAATAAGATGAGATGATGAGATGAAATTATGAGATTAGACGATGTCATGAGATGATGAGATGGGATGATGAGATGGATGATGAGACAGGATGACGAGATGGGATGATGAAATGATGAGACAATGAGTCAAGATGGTGAGATGAGTCATGGAGTTGAGACCGAAAGACGAGATGGGATGACAAGATGAGACGAGATGATGAAATGGGATGATGAGAGGAGATGACAAGATGTACTGATAATATAAGCCTAGATGAGATGATGAGACGATGTGATAAGATGATGAAACGAGATTACAAGATGAGACAATGAGATTGGATGATCAGATGGGGTGATGAGACGAGATGGGACAATGAGAGAGTATGACGAGATGATATGAGATGATGAGATGAGACAAGATGAGATGATGAGATGAGACGATGAGATGGGATGATGAGATGATATGACGAGATGGGATGATAAAATGATGAGACAATGAGACAAGACAGTGGGATGAGAAATGGAGACGAGATGGAAAGATGACATGGGATGATGAAATGAGATGAGACGAAGAGCTAAGATAATGAGAGGAGACAATGAGATTAAGTGAGACAATGATCGAGAGGAGATTATGAGATGGGATGGGATCAGATGATAAGACAAGACTATGAGATAAAATGAAGACATGAGATTACGGGATGGGATGATGTGATGGACGGTTAGAGGGGATGAGGAGATGGTGTGATAAGACAGGAAGATGAGACAGGACAAGGAGACAGAAAGATGAGATCAGATGAGATGATGAGATGAGATAATATGAGACAATAAGATGAGATGATGTGATGGGACGATGAGATGAGAAGACCAGATGGGATGATGAAATGATGAGTAATTGTGAGATGACGGTGGAATGAGACATGTAGATGAGTTGGGAAGACAAGATGGGACGACAAGATGAGACAAGATCATGAGATGGGATGATGAGAGGAGATGACGAGATAAAGTGAGATGATGAGACAAGATGAGATGATGAGACAATGAAATGAAATGATGAGATGTGACAACAACATGAGACAATGACATGAGTTGATGAGACAGGATGACGAGACAGATGATGAAATGGGATGACAAGATGGAATGATGAGATGGGATGATGAGACATGATGGGACATTGAGACAAAATGATGTAATGAAATGAGACCATGGGATGAGACAAGATGAGACAAAGTGATGAGACGATGGGACGGGACAATGAGATGAAATGACAAGTTGGGATGATGAAATGACGAGATAAGGAGAAAAGACAGTGGGATGAGACATGGAGACGAGATGGGAAGATGAGATGGAATGACAAGATGAGATGAGACAATGAGATAGGATGATTAGAACAGATGATTTGAAGAAGTGAGATGATGAGATGAGATGAGATGATAAGACGATGAGATGAGATGATGGAATGAGAAAACGAGATGAGATGAAGACATGAGATGGGTTGATGAGACATATGATCAGATGGGATGATGAGATGGGATGACGAGATGAGAAGGGAGAACAAGACAGAATGACGAGATGAGAAGAGACAATGGGATGAGACAAGATGAGATGATGAGATGAGATGATGAGATGGGATGATGAGATGAAATGACCAGAATGGATGATGAAATGATGAGACAATGAGACAAGATGTCAGGATGAGACATGGAGATGATGTGTGAAGATGAGACAGGATGACGAGATGAGATGAGATGACTTGATGTGATGATGAGATGAAGCGAGATGAAGAGATAAGATGAGATGGCGAGACGATGAGATGGGATGACAAGACAAGACTATGAAATGAGACAATGACATTAGATGATGAGAATGGATGACAAGATGGACGATGAGATGTCATGATGAGATGGGATGATGAGAGAGGATGACGAATCGAAATGGGATCATGAGACAGAATGATGAGATTAGATTAGATGATGAGATGAGACGAGATGAGATGATGAGATGAGATGATGAGACAGGATGATGAGAGGAGATGATGAGATGGGATGAAGAAATGACAGGACAATGAAGCAAGATGGTATGATGAGACATGGAGTTGTGATGGGAAGATGAGACAGGATGACGAGATGAGACAAGATGATGAGAGGGGATGATTCGAGGAGACAACAAGATGAAGTGAGATGATGAGAAGAGATGAGGAGATGAGATGATGAGATGAGATGATGAGATGAGACTGTGAGACGAGATGATGACATGAGATGATAAGATGGGATGACGAGATGGACAATGAGATGGATGATGAAATAGGATGTTGAGACAGGATGAAGAGATGAGAAGGGATAACAAGACAGAATGGTGAGATGAGAGGAGATGATGATATGAGAAAATATGTGACAATGAGATGAGACAATGAGACGGGATGAAAAGATAAGCTGAAGAGATGGGATGATGAAATGATGAGACAATTAGACAAGATAGTGGGATGAGACATGGAAACAAGACAGGAAGACGAGACGGGCAATGAGATGAGATGAGACAACGGGATGGGATGATGTGAGGAGATGATGAGATGAAGCGAAACTATGAGGAAAGATGAGATGATGAGACAATGAGATGAGATGGTGACTTTAGATGAAGAGAGGGGATGATGAGGCGGATGATGAGACGGGATGAAGAGATGGAATGATGAGAAGGGATGACTGAGAAAAGATGGGGCAATGGACAGAATGACGAGATGAGATGAGATGACGAGAGGAGACAAGATGAAATGATGACATGAGAAGATGAGACGGGATGATGAGATGAGATGACAAGTTGGTACGATGAAATGATGAGACAACGAGACAAGATGGTGGGATAAGACCAGGAGACAAGGCAGGAAGATGAGATGGGATGAGGAGATGAGATGGGACGACGAGTTGGGATGATGAAAGGAGACAACAAGATGAAGCTAGATGATGAGACAAGACAAGATGGGATGATAAGACAATGAGATGAGATGACAGGATGAGATTACGAGATTAGAAAATGACAAGAGATGATGAGATGGTATAATGAGACGGACAATGATACGGGATGAAGAGATGTGATGATCAGAAGGGATGATGAGATGGATGATGAAATGGGATGAAGAGAGGAGAGTATGAGATGGGATGATGAGATGAGACGGGAAAATGAGACAGAATAACGAGATGATATGAAGAGATGAGACACGATGAGATGATGAGATGAGATGATGAGACGTGATGATGACATGAGATGATAGGATGGGATAAAGAAACGACCAGACAATAAGAAAAGTTGGTGGGATGAGACATGGAGAGGAGACGGGAAGATGAGTCAGGACAACAAGATGAGATGACTCGATGAGATGAGGTGATGAGAGCAGATGACGAGATGAAGGGAGGCAATGATATGAGATGAGATGATGACACGAGGAGATGAGATGATGAGATGAGATGTGAGATGGAATGACGAGATGGACGATGAGATGGGATGATGAGATGGGATGCTGAGACAGGATGAAAAGACGAGATGGGACAATGAGACAGAATGATGAGATGAGATGAAGTGATGAGAGGAGACAAGATGAGACAATGAGATGAGATGATGTGACTGGACAATGAGATCAGATTATGAGATGGGATGATGAAATGACAAGACAATGAGACAAGATGGTGGGATGAGACATGGAGAGGAGACAAGAAGACAACACAGGATGACCAGATGAGAAGAGATGACGAGATTGAAAGATGAGAGGAGACAACAAGATGAGACGACCACATGAGATGATGAGACAGGATGACGAGACATATGATGAGAGGGGATGACTAGATGGGATCATGAGATGTGATGACGAGATGAGACGGGTCAAGGAAACAGAAAGACGAGATGAGATGATAGAACAAGATGAGAAAAGATGAGACGATGAGATGAGACAATGAGATGAGATGATGAGACGGGATGATGAGAGGAGATGACGAGATGGGACAATGAAATGACCAGACAATGAGACAAGACAGTGGGATGAGACATGGCAATGAGACAGGACAAAGAGATATCATGATGTGATGAGATGAGAAGACGAGATGTGATGATGAGCACTGATGACAAGATGAAGTGATAAGATGAGACGTAATGAGATAACAAAATGATGAGATGAGATGACGTGATGAGATGACAAGATGAGAAAATGACATGTGATGATGAGACCGGATGATGAGACGGACGATGAGGTGTGATAACAAGATCGGATGATAAGACAGGATGATGAAAAGAGACAGGACAACGAAACAGAATGAAGAGATGAGAAAAGATGATCACATGAGACAAGATGAAATGATGAGATGAGATGATGAGACGGGATGATGAGATGAGATGATGGAATGGGATGTTGAAATGAGGAGACAATGAGAAAAGGTGGTGGGATGAGACATGAAGACAAGATGGGAAAATGAGACGGGACAACAAGATGAGAGGAGACACAAGATGGAATGATGAGAGGAGATGATGAGATGAAACGATGACATAAGATGATGAGATGGGATGAGGACATGGACGATGAGAGGGACAATGAGATTGGATGATGAGACAGGATAACGAGGTGAGATGGGACAATGAGACAGAATGACAAGATGAGATGAGATGATGAGACGAGACAAGATGAAAAGATGGAATGAGATGAGACGGGATGATGAGATGGGATGTGACGACAAGATGGGATGACAAAACTGAACTATGAAATGCTGATGAGATGAGATGATGTAATTAAATGATGAGATGAGATGATGAGACAGTATGACAGGATGAGAAGAGACAATGAGATGGGATGATGAAAGGGGACGATGAGATGAGATGAGACAACAAAATGAGATGAGATGATGAGATGACCAGAAGAGACAAAGAGATGAGATGAGTTGATGAGATGGGATGATGAGTTGGAACGATGAGTTGAGATCAGAGAATGAGACAGGACAATGAGATGAGATGAGAGGACAAGATGATGAGAAGAGAAAATACGATGAGAAGGGATGATGAGATGAGAAGAGATGACGAGACAGAATGATGAGATGGAATGGTGAATGAGATGAGACAATGAGATGAAACAGTGAGACGGGATGATGAAATGGGATGATGAGACACGGCAATGATCTGAGACAAGATGACAAGATGAAATGATGAGAAGATGAGACGGGATGATGAGTCGAGATGACGAGATGAGATGAGATGACAAGACAGGGAGGCAAGATGGGACCACAAAACAGGAAGATGAGAAGAAATGAGATGAGATGAGATGAAACGACAGGATGGAACAATTAGATGAGAAGAGATGATGATAAGTGACAAGATGAGACCACAAGATGAGCTGACGACATGAAACAATGAGATGGGATAATGAGATGAATGATGAGATGGGACAATAAGATGTAATGATTAGATAAGACAATGAGATGAGATGAGATGATGACATGAGACAAGAGAGGACAACGAGATGAAAGAATGTGGTGGGGTGAAAATGAGATGGGTTGATGAGATGAAACTGTGAGATGATGAGACAAGATGATGAGACTAGAGGATGAGGTGAGACAGGGACATGAGACATGATGATGAGACGGGAAAACAAGAAGAGTGGAGACAAGAATATGTGACAATGAGAAAAGGTGATGATATGAGATGAGATGATGAGATGATAAGACAAGACGAGATGACAAGATGGGAAGACAGGATGAGTGTGATGATGAGATGAAAATATGAGGAGGGATGATAAAACAATGAGATGACCTGATGAGACAATGAGATGAGATGAAAATATGAGACTGTGAGACAAGGAAGGGAGACAGAGGGGATGAGGAAATGGGATGACAAGATGAGACAGGAAAATGAGATGGTATGACAAGATTAGATGAGATGAGAAGATGAGACAATGAAATGATGAGACAATGAGACAAGACAGTTCTATGAGACATGGAGATGAGACAGGAAGATGAGACGTGATGATGAGATGAGATCAGATGATGAGATGGGATGATGAGTGGTGATGACAAGATGAAGCAGGATGATGAGATGAGAACAGATGACCAGATGAGATGACAAGGTGAGATAACATGAGATGATGAGATCAGATGACAAGACAGATGATGAGAGGTATGATGAGATGGGATTATGAGATGGGATGATGACATCAGACAGGACAACCAGACAGAATGAGGAGATGAGATTAGATGACAAGATGAGTAAAAATGAGACAATGAGATGAGACAATGAAAAGGGATGATGAGATGAGAAGATGAGATGTGACAATGAAATGACGAGATAATGAGACAAGATTGTGGGATGAGACATGGAGAGGAGATGGGAAGATGAGATGAGATAAGATGACAAGACCAGAGACAAGATGAGACGACAACATGAGATGATGAGACAGGATGTCGAGATGGATGATGAGATGGGATGATGAGATGAGTTGATGAGATGGGACGAAGAAATGATGAGACAATGAGACAAGATGGTAGGATGAGACATGGAGATGAGATGGGATGATGAGAGGAGACGAGTAGATGAAGCAAGATGATGAGATGAGATCAGATGATGAGACGATGAGATGAGATGATGAGATGAGATTATGAGATGAGCTGAAAGCAAGAGATGATGAGATGGGATGATGAGATGGATGATGAGATGGGGTGACAAGATGGGATGAAGAGATGGGATGAGGAGACAAGATGGGACAATGAGACAGAATGACGAGATGAGATGAGATGATGAGATGAGACAGGATGAAACGATGAGATGAGACAACGAGATGGGATGATGAAATAATGAGACAATGAGACAAGATGGTTGGATGAGACAGGGAGACAAGATGGGAAAATGAGATGGGACGATGAGATGAGATGAGACATTGAAACAGGATGATGAGAGGAGATGACGAGATGAAGTGAGATGACAACATGAAATGAGATGATAAGATGATGAGATGAGTTGATGAGACAAGATGGCGAGATGAGATGATGACATGAGATGATGAGATGGGATGACGAGATGGATGATGAGACGGGGTGATGAGATGGAATGATGAAAGGGGATGAAGAGATGAGATGGCACAACCAGAGAGAATGACAAGATGAGATCAGACGATGGACGAGAAAATATGAGACAAAGAGATGAGATGATGAGAAGGGATGATGAGATGAGATGAAGAGATGGGACAATGAAAAAACAAGACAATGTGAAAAGACAGTGGGATAGACATAGAAACGAGATGGGAAGATGAGATGAGACAATGAGATGGGATGATGAGAGGAGATGATGAGATGAAGTGATACAATGAGAGAAGATGAGATGATGAAATGATGAGGTGAGATTTCGAGACAAGAGGATGAGATGAGATGATGACAGGAGATAATGAGACGGGATGACAAGACAGACAATGAGACCAGATGGAAAGATGGGATGATGAGATGGGATGACGAGATGAGACGGGACAATGACACTGAATGATGAGATGGGTTGAGATGATGAGTTGAGACAAGATGAGACGATGAGACGAGATGATGAGATGGGACAATGAGATGAGATGATGAGATTATACGATGAGATGAAATGATGAGATGGGACGATGAAATGATGAGACATTGAGACAAAAGGTGGGATGAGACATGGAGACGAGATGGGAGATGAGACAGGACAAAACATGAGATGAGAAAATAAGATGGAATGATGAGAGAAGATGATGAGATGAAGCGAGATGATGAGACAAGATAAGAAAATGAGATGATGAGATGAGATGACGAGACAAGTCTACGAGATGAGATGATGACATGAGATGATGAAACGGGATGACAAGACGGGTGATGGGACAGGATGAGGAGAAGGGATGATGAGATGGGATGACAAGATGAGATGGAACAAATAGACAGAACAATGAAATATGATGAGATGATGAGATGAGACAAGATGAGATGATGAAATGAGATGATGAGATGGGACGATGAGATGAGATGATGAGATGGGATGATGCAATGATGAGATATTGAGACAAGAAGGTGTGATGAGACATGAAGACAAGATGGGAAGACAAGACTGGACGATGAGATGAGAAGAGACGAAAAGATGTGATGATGAGAGGAGATATGAAATGAAGCAAGATGATGAGATCAGTTGCGATGATGAGATGAGATCACAAGACGAGATGACAAGAGGAGATGATGACATGAGATGATGAGATGGGATGACGGGACAGACAATGAGACAGGAGGACGAGATAGGCTGATGAGACGGATGATAAAATGAGATGGGACAATGAGAGAGAATGATGAGATGAGATTAGACGAGGAGATGAGGCAAGATGAGATGATGAGATGTGACAATGAGAAAGGATGATTAGATGAGATGATGAGATGGGATGATGAAATGACAAGACAATGAGACAAGACAGTAAAATGAGACATGGATACGAGATGGGAAGATGAGATGGGATGATGATATGAGACAAGACAACGAGATGGGATGATGAGAGGAGATGACGAGAGGAAGTGAGATGATGAGACAAGATGAGATGACGAGAGGATGAGATGAAATTACGAAACAAGATGATGAGATGAGAAGATGACATGTGATGATGAGACAGCATGACAAGACGAACGATGAAACGCGATGTTGAGATGGGATGATGAGACGGGATGATGAGATGTGATGGAACAATGAGATAAAATGAGGGGATGAGGTGAGAGGATGAGATAAGACAAGATGAGATGAGGAGATGTTATGATGAGACAGGACAGAGAGATGTAATCACGAGTTGGGATGATGAAATGATGAGACAATGAGACAAGATGCTTGGATAAGACATGGAGATGAGATGGGAAGATGAGATGGGATGACGAGATGAGACAAGATGATGAGATGGGATGATGGGGGGAGATGATGAGATGAAGTGAGACGATGAGACAAGAGGAGATGATGAGAAAACGAGATGAGACAATGACATAAGGTGATGATACGGGATGATGGATTGACAGACAGGATGACGAGAAGGAATGATGAGACTGGATGACAAGATGAGACAGGACAATGAGATAGAATGATGAAATGAGATGAGATGATGAGATGAGACAAGATGAGATGATGAGATGAGACAATGAGATGGAATGATGAGATGAGAAGTCGAGATGGGACGATGAGAAGGAACAATGTGAGGATCAGATGGGAAGATGAGGAGAGATGACGAGATGAGATGAGATGACGAGATGAAATGACAAGAAGAAAGGACAACATGAAGAGATGAGATGATCTGATTAGATGACCGAGATGAGATGATGAGTTAAGATGATGAGACATAATAAGAGATGAGATGAGATGATCAGATGAGATGAGATGATGAGATGCAATGATGAGCATAGATGATGAGAAGATGAGACAAGACGACCTGATGAGATGACTTGACGAAATGATGAGATGAGATGATGAGATGGGATGCCAAGCTGAGATGAGATGATGGCTGGAAACGATGAGAAGGCATGACGAGATGACAAGATCAGATGACCTGATGAGATAACGAGATGAGATGACGAAATGAGATGAGACGACAAGATGAGAAGATGACATGAGGTGATGAGATGGGATGATGGGACGGAAGATGAGATGGGATGACGAGATGCAAGGATGAGAGGGATGATGAGACAAGAAGGGAGAATGAGACAGAATGACGAGTGGAGGGGAGACAATGAGAGGAAACGATGAGATGATGAGATGAGACAATGAGACAGGACGATGAGATGAGATGATGAGATGTGACAATGAAATGATGAAACAATGACACAAGATGGTTGGGTGAAACAGAGAGAAGATGGGAAGAGGAGATGGGATGATGAGATGAGATGAGATGATGACATGGGATGATAAGAAGAGACGACGAGATGAAGCGTAACGATGAGATGAGATGAAATGACAAGACGATGAAATGGGATGACAAGACAAACCTACGAGATGAGATGATGACATGAGATGATGAGATGGGATGACAAGATGGACGACAAGAAAGGATGATGAGATGGGATGATGAGATGGGATGACGAGATGAGATGGGACAATGAGACAGAATAATGAGATGAGATGAGACGATGAGATGAGACATGATGAGACAATGAGACGGGACGATGAGATGAGATGAAGATATGGGAGGATGAAATGATGAGAAAATGAGACAAGACTGGGGGATGAGCCAGGAAGATGAGAAGGGACAATGAGAGGAGTTAAGATGATGAGATGGGATGATGAGAGAGACAATGAAATGAAGCGAGATAATGAGAGGAGATGAGATGAGGAGACAATGAGATGAGATGAGGAGACAAGACAATGAGATGAGATGACAACATGAGATGAAAAGACAGGATAATGAGAAGTGTGATGAGATGAGACAATGAGATGGGATGATGAAATAATGAGACAATGAGGCAAGACAGTGGGATGAGATGGGAAGATGCGATGGAATGACGAGATGAGATGAGACGACCAGATGGGATGATGAAAGGGGACAATGAGATGAAGCGAGATGATGAGACAGCATGGAATGATGAGATGAGATGATGAGATGATGAGATGGGACAATGAGATGAGACTAGATGATGATATGAGAGATGAGAAGGGATGATGAGATGAAGCAAAAAGATGTGAGGAGATCAGATGATGAGATGAGATGATGAGAAGAGACCATGAGATGAGAAAATGACATATGATGATGAGATGTGATGATGAGATGGAGGATGAAATGGGATGATGAGATGGGATGATGAAATGGGTTGATGAGACGAGATGGGACAATGAGACAGAATGATGAGATGAGATGACACGATGAGATGAGACAAGATAAGACAATGAGATGAGATGATGTGATGGGGAAAATGAGATGAGATGATGAGATGGAGCAATGAAATGATGAGACAATGAAACAAGATGGTGGGATGTGACATGGAGATGAGATGGGAAGAAGAGATGGGACAACAAGATGAGACAAGACAACGAGATGGGATGATGAGAAGAGATGAGATGACGAACGGTGAGATGAGATGATGAGACAAGACTACGAGTTGAGACAACGACATGAGATGATGAGACAGGATGATGAGACAGACGATGAGACTGGATGACAAGATGAGATGATGAGATGGGATGAGGAGTCAAAACAGTACAAGGAAACACAATGATGAGAAGAGATGAGACAATGAGATGAGACAAGATGAGATGATGTGATGAGATGATGAGACAGGACGTTGAGATGAGATGACGAGAATGGACGATGAAATTATGAGACAATGAGACAAGATGGTGGGATGACACATGGAGACAAGATGGGAAGAAGAGAAGGGATGACAGGAGGAGATGAGACGACGAGATGTGATGATGACAGGGGACAATGAGATGAAGTGAGACAATGAGATGAGATGAAGCGATATGATGAGACAAGATGAGATGATGAGATGAGTAAGTGAGACAAGACTATGTTTGGAGATGATGAAATGAGATGATTAGATGGGTTGATGAGACGGATGATGAGATGGGATGACGAGATGAGACAGGACAATGAGAAAGAATAAGGAGATGAAGTGAGATAACGAGATGAGACAAGATGAGAGGATGAGATGAGATGATGGGATGGGACAATGAGATGAGATGACAAGATAGGATGCTGAAATGATGAGACAATGAGACAAGACAGTGGGATGAGACATGGAGATGAGATGGGAAGATGAGATGGGATGACCAAATGAGATGAGACAAAATGATGGGATGATCAGAGGAGACAATGATATGAAACGAGATGATGAGATGAGATGAGATGATGAGATGAGTCTATGAGATGAGACGATGACATGAGATGATGAGTCTGGATGAGGAGACGGATGATGAGATGGGATGAGAGTTGGGATGATGAGACGGGATGATGAGATGAGACGGAACAATGAGACAGAGTGATGAGATGAGATGAGATGATGAAACGAGACAAGATGAGATAATGAGATGAGAAGATGAGATGGGACGATGAGATGGGATGAAGAGATGGGACGATAAGCTGATGAGACAATGAGACAGGAAAGTGGTATGAGACATGGAGATGAGACAGGAAGATGAGATGGGATGATGAGATGAGATGAAACGATCAGATGGATTGATGAGAGGAGGTGATGAGATGAAGCGAGAAAATGAGACAAGATGAGATGACGAGATTATGAGATGAGATGATGAGACGAGATGACGAGATGAGATGACGACATGAGATGATGAAACTGGATGACGAGAGAGACAATGAGATGCAATGACGAGATGGGATGATAAGATGGGATAACGAGGAGAGATGGGACAATGAGACAGAATGACCAGATGAGATGAGATGACGAGATGAGACAAGATGAGATGATGAGAGGTGACGATGCAACAGGATGATGAGATGGGATGAAGAGAAGGGACAATGAAATGATGAGACAATGAGATAAGACAGTGGGATGAGACATGGAGACAAGATGGGAAGATGAGACCAGATGACGAGATGAGATGAAACGATGAGTTGGGATGGTGAGAGGAATGATGAAATGAAGTGAAATAATGAGACAAGATGAGATGACGAGATGATGAGATGAGATGGCGAGATGATGCTATAATATGAAATGACAATATGAGATGATGAGAGGGGATGATGAGGTGGACGATGAGACAGGAGGTTGAGATGGGATGAAGAGATGGGTGATGAGATGAGATGGGACAACGAGATAGAATGTTGATATGAGATGAGATGATGAGATGAGACAAGATGAGATGATGAGATGAGATGATGAAATGGGACAATGAGATGAGATGACCTAATGGGATGATGTAATTATGAGACAGTTAGACAAGACGGTGGGATGAGACAGGGAGACGAGACAGGAAAACAAGTTGGGATGATGAGATGAGATGAGACGAAGAGATGGGATGATGGGAGGGGATGATATGAAATAAAACGATGAGACAAGATGAGATGACGAGATGATGAGATGAGATGATGACATGGCGGGGATGATGGGATGGAATGACAAGACGGATGATAAGAGGGGATGACAAGATGGGATGATCAGATGGGATGATGAGACGAGATGGGACAATGAGAGAGAATGACTAGATGAGATGAGATGACAAGACAAGACAAAATGAGACGATGAGCTGATACAATGAGACAGGATGATGAGATGAGATGACGAGATGGAACAATGAAATGATGAGACAATGAGAAAAGACAGTGGGATGAGACATGGAGACAAAATGGGAAGACGAGATGGGACAACAAGATGAGAAGAGATGACGAGATGGTATGATGAGACGGGATGATGAGAAGTGATGGGAAAAAGAAACAGAATGATGAGATAAGATGAGATGACAAGATGAGACAAGATGAGATGACGAGATGAGACGATGAAATGAAGAGACAATGAAATGAGAGGATGAGATGGGATGATGAAGCAGAATGATGGGGTGAGATGACAAGATGGGATGATGAAATGATGATACAATGAGACAAGACGGTGGGATAAAACATGGAAACCAGACAAGAAGAAGAGACAGGACAACAAGATGAGACAAGTTGACGAGATGGTATGATAAGGGTAGATGATGAGATGTAGCGAGATGATTAGACAAGATGAGATGATGAAATGATGAGATGAGATGTCAAGATGAGACTACGAGATGAGATGATGACATGAGATAATGAGAAGGGATGATAAGAAGGATGATGAAACGGGGTGATGAGATGGGATGATGAGACAGGATGACGAGATGAGACAGGACAAAGAGACAGAATGGTGAGAGGAGATGAGACAATGAGACAAGACAAGATGAGACAATGAGATGAATTGATGTGATGGGATGATTAGGTGAGATGACAAGATCGGATGGTAAAATGATGAGACAATGAGACAAGATGGTGGGATGAGACAAGGAGATGAGATGGGAATATGAGACGTGATGACTAGATGAGACAAGATGATGAGATGGAATGATGAGAGAAGATGAGGAGATGAAGGGAGATGATGAGATGAGATGATGAGAAAATGAGATGAGATGAAGAGACGAGACTACAAGATGAGATGATGACATGAGATGATAAGATGGAATAATGAAACGGACAATGGGACAGGATGACGAGATGAAATGACGAGAAGAGATGACAAGATGAAACTACAAAGTGAGATGAGATGAGATGATGAGAGGAGACTACGAGATGAAAGGACGACATGAGAGGATGTGAAGGGATAAGGCGATGGATGGTGAGATGGGATGATGAGATGGGATGAGCTGACAGAATGATGAGATGAGATGGGACAATGAGACAGAATGACAAGATGAGATGAAGACATCAGACAAATGAGATGATGAGATGAGACAATTAGATGGGACGATGAGAAGAGATGACAGGATGGGATGATGAAATGATGAGACAATGAGAAAAGACAGTGGGATGAGACATGAAGACATGATGGAAAGACAAGACGTGATGATGAAAACAGATGAGAAGATGAGACGAGATGATGAGAAGAGACGACGAGATGAACGAGATGATAAGATGAGGTGATGAGATGATGAGATGAGATGACAAGATGAGGCTACAAGATGAGAGGATATATGAGATGATGAGACGGGATGACAAGATGGATGATGAGACGGGATGATGAGATGAGATGATGATATGAGATGATGAGATGGGATGAAAAGACGGATATGAGACGAGATGATGAGATGAGATGATGAGTCAGGATGATGAGACGAGATAGGACAATAAGACAGAATGTCTAGATGAGATGAAATGTCGAGATGAGACGAGATGAGACAGGATGAGACAAAGAGATGAGATGATGAGAAGGGAAGATGAGATGAGATGACAAGTTGCAATGATGAAATGACAAGACAATTAGGCAAAATGGTGGGATGAGACATGGAGAGGAGATGGGAAGTCGAGACAGGATGATGAGATGAGATAACATGACTAGATGGGTTGATGAAATGATGAGACAATGAGACGAGACTGTGGGATGAAACATGGAGACAAGATGAGAAGATGAGACGAGATGATGAGTTGAGATGATGAGATGAGATGATGAGATGGACGATTAGACAGGATGACAAGGTGGGAAGACGAGATGGGAGGACAAGATGAGATAGGACAATGAGACAGTTTGTCGAGATGAGATGAAATGATGAGATGAGAAAAGATGAGACAATGAGATGAGATGATGAGATGGGATGATGAGATGTGATGACAAGATGGAATGATGAAATGATGAGACAATGAGAAAAAATGGTGGGATGAGACATGGGGATGAGACGGGAAGATGAGATGGGATGAAGAGATGAGATTATACGATGAGATGGGATAATGAGGGGAGACAATGAGATGAAGCGATAAGATCAGAAGAAATGAGATGAAGAGATGACGAGATGAGATGATGAGATGAGATGACAACATCAGATGATGAGATGGGATGATGAGATGGGATGATGTGAGGAGATGAAGAGATGAAGCAAGACGGTGAGACAACATGAGATGATGAGAGGAAGAGATGAGATGATGAGATGAGATGACGAGATGAGACAACAACATGAGATGATGAGGCAGGATAAAGAGATGAATGAGAAGGCAGGATGATGAGATGGGATGATGAGACAGGATGACAAGAAAAGATGGGACAAGGAGACAGAATGATGAAATGCGAAGGGACGATGAGATGAGACAAGATGAGATGATGAGACGCGATGATGAGAGGAGACGACGAGATGGGATGATAAAATGATGAGACAATGAGACAACATGGTGGGATTAGACATGAAGATGAAATGAGAAGACGAGACAGGATGATGAGATGAGATGAAGAGATGGGATGATGAGAGGAGATGGTGAGACGAAGCGAGATGATGAGATGAGATGAGATGATGAGATGATGACATGAGATGACAAGATGAGATGACGAGATGAGATGATGACATGAGATGATGAGGCAAGATGACGAGATGGATAATGAGATGGGATGATGAGATGGATGATGAAATGGGATGACGAGATGGTATGATGAGAGAAGTCAATGAGATGAAGAGAGACGATGAGATTATTTGAGATGATGAGATGAGATGATGAGATGAGACGAGATGAGATGAGGACATGAGATGATGAGACAGGATGATAACAAGGACGGTGAGACAGGATGACAAGACAGGATGATGAGACAGGATGACGAGATGTGATGAGACGATGAGATGAGAAAAGATGAGACAATGAGATGGGACAATGGGATGACATGATGAGATGGGACGATGAAATGACAAGATAATTAGACAAGACGGTGATATGAGACTTGGAGACAGGACAGGAAGATGAGATGGGATGACAAGATGAGATGAGGTGACAAGATGTGATGATGTGAGTAGAAGATGAGTCAAAGCAAGACGATGAGATGAGATGAGATGATGAGATGAGGAGATGAGATGATGAGATGAGACAAGGGATAAGGTAATGTCATGAGATAATGAGACAGGATGAGGAGAGAGACAATGAGACAGGATAAGGAGATCAGATGATGAGATGGGATGACAAGATGAGACGGGACAATGAGACAGAATGACAAGATGAGATGAGAGATGAAATGAGACAAGATGAGATGATATGAGACAATGAGACAGGACAATGAAATGAGATGACAAGATGGGAACATGAAATGATGAGACAATGAGACAATACTGTGGGATGAGACATGGAGATAAGATGGGATGATGAGAAAAGATGACAAATTGAAGCAAGACAATGAGATGAGATGATGAGAAAAGATGACAAGATGAAGCAGATGATGAGATGAGATGATGAGAAGAAGAGATGAGATGACGAGATGAGACATCGAGATGAGATAATGACATGAGATGATGGATGGGATGCCGAGACAAGATGGGACAATGCGACAGAATGATGAGATGAGATAAGGAAATGAGACCAGATGATATGATGAGATGATACAATGACAGGGGACAATGAAATATGATTATGAGATGGGATGATGAAACGATGAGACAATGAGACAAGATGGTGGTATGAGACATGGAGAGGAGATGGGAAGATGAGATGAGATGATGGAAGGAGATGAGATGACAGGATGGGATGATTAGAGGAGATGGTGAGATAAAGTGAGACGATGAGATGAGATGAGATAGCGAGACAACGGGATGAGATGACGAGACGAGGTGCCGAAATGAGACAACTACATGAGATGATGAGCCAGGAATATGAGATGGACAATGAGATAAAATGATGAGATAGAATGATGAAACATGATGACAAGACAAGATGGGACAATGAGACAGAATGTTGAGATGAGATGAGATGATGAGAAGGGATGATGAGAAGAGATGATGACGTGAAGTGAGGGGATGAGACAAGATGAGATGACTAGATGATGAGATGAGATGAGGAGACAAGACGATGAGATTGGATGATGACATGAGATGATGAGATGGGATGATGAGATGGAAAATGAGACGGGATGACGAGATGGGATGATGAGACCGGATGAGGAGAGGAAACGGGTCATCGAGAGTGAATGACGAAATGAGAAGAGATGACGAGATTAGACAAGATGAGACAATGAGATGAGATGATGAGATGGGAGGATGAAATAAAGAGACATTGAAACAAGATGGTGGGATGAGACATGGAGACAAGCAGGGACAATGAGATGAGATGAGACAACAAGATGGGATGATGAGAGGAGATGACAAGATGAAGTGAGACGATGAGATGAGAGGAGATTATGAGATGATTAGATGCGAAAATGAGATGAGACAATGAGATGACACTACGACATGAAATGATGAGTAGGGATGATGACTTGGATGATGAGATGGGATGACAAGATGGGATGATCAGATGGGACGATGAGACGAGATGGGACAATGAGAGAGAATGACTAGATGAGATGAGATTACAAGACGAGACAAGATGAGACGATGAGCTGATACAATGAGACAGGATGATGGAAGAGATGATGAGATGGAATGATGAAATGATGAGACAATGAGAAAAGACAGTGGGATGAGACATGGAGACAAAATGGGAAGACGAGATGAGACAACGAGATGAGAAGAGATGATGAGATGGGATGATGAGAGGAGACAATGAGATGAAGTGAGACTATGAGACGAGATGATAAGACGAGGTAATGAGATGAGATGAAGAGATGAGACGAGGAGATGACATGACAACTTGAGATGGTGAGGTGGGATGATGATACCGACAATGACATGGGATGATCTGATGGGAGGATGAAATGAGATCATGAGATGAGACGGGACAATGAGAAAGAATAACAAGATGAGATGTGAAAATGAGATGAGACAAGATGAGATGAAGAGAGGAGAGGATGTGAAGGAATGATGAGATGAGATGAGGAGATAGGATGATGAAATGACAACACAATGAGACAAAAGGGTGGGATGAGAGGGGAAGATGAGATGGGATGCTGAGAAGAGATGAGACAATGAAATGGGATGATGAGAGCAGAAGAGAAGATGAATCGGGATGCGGAGATGAGATGAGGTGACAGGACGAGGTGACGACATGAGATGACATTATGAGATGATGAGACGGGGTGATGAGACAGAAGATGAGACACAGAAGATGAGACGGGATGAAGAGATGGAATGATGAGATGAGATGATGAAATGAGATGATGAAATGATGAGAAAATGAAACAAGATGGTGGGATGAGAGATGGAGATGAGACAGAAAGACAAGACAGGATATGAGATGAGACAACAGGATGAAACGGGATGATGAGAGGAGATGATGAGATGAAACGAGACGATGAGATGAAATGAAATGACGAGACAATGAGATGAGATGACAAGACGAAAATAGGAGATGAGATGATGACATGAGGTGATGAGATGGGAGGACAAGATAGACAATCAGAAGTGATAATGAGATCGGATGATGAGACATGATGTCGAGACGAGATGGGACAATGAGGCAGAATGATGAGATGAGATGAGACGGCGAGTCGAGACAAGATGAGATGATGATATGAGATGATGAGATGGGACGATGTGATGAGATGAGGAGATTGGACGATGAAATGATTACACAATGACAGAAGATGCTGGGAAGAGGCATGGAGACAAGACAGGAAGATGAGACAGGATGATGAGGTGAGAGATGAAGAAATGGGATGATGAGAGAAGATGCTGAGATGAAGTGGTACAATGAGAAGAGATGAGAAGGTGAGATGATGAGATGAGATGATGAGACGAGATGAAGAGATGAGACAACACCACGAGATGATGAGATGGGATGACAAGACGGATGATGAAATGGGATGAGGAGATGGAATGATGAGATGGGAAGACGAGATGAGACAGGACAATGAGACAGAATGATGAGATGAGATGAGATAAAGAGATGAGACAAGATGAGATGATGAGATGAGATGATGAGATGGGACAATGGGATGAGATAAGGAGATGGGAAGATGAAATTATGAGAAAATGAGACAATACAGTGGGATGAGACATGGAGATGAAACAGGAAGATGAGTCAGGACAATGGGGGATGAAATAGGATGATGAGAAGAGATGACAACATGAAGTGACAGGATGACATGAGATGAGATGATGAGATGATGAGATGAGATGGTGAGATGGGATGATGGGATGAGACGATGACATGAGATGATGAGACAGGATGATGAGACAGACGATGGGGCATGATGAAGAGACGAGATGGGACAATGAGACAGAATGAAGAGATGAGATGATGAGATGAGAAAAGATGAGAGTATAAGATGAGATAAAGAGACAGGACAATGAGAAGAGATGATGAGATGGGACGATAAGCTGATGAGACAATGAGACAGGAAAGTGGTATGAGACATGGAGATGAGACAGGAAGATGAGATGGGATGATGAGATGAGATGAAACGATCAGATGGATTGATGAGAGGAGGTGATGAGATGAAGCGAGACAATGAGACAAGATGAGATGACGAGATTATGAGATGAGATGATGAGACGAGATGACGAGATGAGATGACGACATGAGATGATGAAACTGGATGACGAGAGAGACAATGAGATGCAATGACGAGATGGGATGATAAGATGGGATAACGAGGAGAGATGGGACAATGAGACAGAATGACCAGATGAGATGAGATGACGAGATGAGACAAGATGAGATGATGAGAGGTGACGATGCAACAGGATGATGAGATGGGATGAAGAGAAGGGACAATGAAATGATGAGACAATGAGACAAGACAGTGGGATGAGACATGGAGACAAGATGGGAAGATGAGACCAGATGACGAGATGAGATGAAACGATGAGTTGGGATGGTGAGAGGAATGATGAAATGAAGTGAAATAATGAGACAAGATGAGATGACGAGATGATGAGATGAGATGGCGAGATGATGCTATAATATGAAATGACAACATGAGATGATGAGAGGGGATGATGAGGTGGACGATGAGACAGGAGGTTGAGATGGGATGAAGAGATGGGTGATGAGATGAGATGGGACAACGAGATAGAATGTTGATATGAGATGAGATGATGAGATGAGACAAGATGAGATGATGAGATGAGATGATGAAATGGGACAATGAGATGAGATGACCTAATGGGATGATGTAATTATGAGACAGTTAGACAAGACGGTGGGATGAGACAGGGAGACGAGACAGGAAAACAAGTTGGGATGATGAGATGAGATGAGACGAAGAGATGGGATGATGGGAGGGGATGATATGAAATAAAACGATGAGACAAGATGAGATGACGAGATGATGAGATGAGATGATGACATGGCGGGGATGATGGGATGGAATGACAAGACGGATGATAAGAGGGGATGACAAGATGGGATGATCAGATGGGATGATGAGACGAGATGGGACAATGAGAGAGAATGACTAGATGAGATGAGATGACAAGACAAGACAAAATGAGACGATGAGCTGATACAATGAGACAGGATGATGAGATGAGATGACGAGATGGAACAATGAAATGATGAGACAATGAGAAAAGACAGTGGGATGAGACATGGAGACAAAATGGGAAGACGAGATGGGACAACAAGATGAGAAGAGATGACGAGATGGGATGATGAGAGGAGAAAACGAGATGAAGTGAGACTATGAGACGAGATGATAAGATGAGGCAATGGGATGAGATGAAGAGATGAGACGAGGAGATGACATGATAACTTGACATGGTGAGGGGGGATGATGATACCGACAATGACATGGGATGATCAGATGGGAGGATGAGACAAGATCATGAGATGAGATGGGACAATGAGAAAGAATAACGAGATGAGATGTGACAATGAGACGAGACAAGATGAGATGATGAGATGAGAGGATGTGATGGGATGATGAGATGAGATGATGAGATAGGATGATGAAATGACAACACAATGAGACAAGAGGGTGGGATGAGACATGGTGATGAGAGGGGAAGATGAGATGGGATGATGAGAAGAGACAAGACAATGAGATGGGATGATGAGAGCAGAAGGGAAGATGAAACAAGATGATGAGATGAGATGAGATGACAAGACGAGGTGACGACATGAGACGACATCATGAGATGATGAGATGAGACAAAGAGATGAGACGACAACAGGAAAGGATGAGACAGAATAACAAAAAAGACTGACAATGAGACAGGATGATGAAATGGGATGATGAGATGGGAAGATGAGACAAGATGGAACAATGGGATAGAATGATGAGATGAGATCAGATGATGAGACGAGACAAGATGAGATGACGAGATGAGTAGATGAGATGGGATGATGAAATGACGAGACAATGAGACAAGACAGTGGGATGAGACATGGAGACAAGATGTGAAGATGAGATGGGAAGATGAGATGAGACGAGACAATGACATGGGATGATGAGAGGAGATGATGAGATGAAGCATGATGACGAGACGACAAGATGAGGTGAGAAAACGACCAGAGATGATAAGTTGGGATGACAGAATGGATGATAAGATGGGCTGACGAGATGGGATGATGAGAATTGATGGGACAATGAGACAGAATGACAAGATGAGATGAGATGATGAGATGAGATAAGATGAAATGATGAGATGAGATGATGAAGTGGGACGATGAGATGAGATGATGAGTTGGGATGATGAGACGAGATGATTTTATGAGACTATGAGAAGAGATGACGAGATGAGATGATATGACGAGAGGGGATGATGAGATGAGACAAGATGACATGATGTGACGAGAAGATATGAAGAGACGAGATGACAAGATGAGATGAGACGAGATGGAATGATGAGAGGAGATGATGAGATGAAGCGAGATAAGGAGACGAAATGTGATGATGAGATGATGAGATGAGATTACGAGATGAGATGAGATGTGAGGACAACATGAGATGATGAGACGGGATGATGAGACAGACGATGAGATTGGATGATGAGATGACATTATGAGACAAGACAGGGCAAGACAGAATGACAAGATGAGATGAGATGATGAGATGAGACAAGATGAGATGATGAGTTGGGACGATGAGAAGTGACAACAAAATGGGACAATGAAATGACAAGACAATGAGACAAGATGGTGAGGTGAGACATGAAGAAAAGATGGGAAGATGAGATGGGATAATGAGATGAGATGAGCGATGAGAACGTATGATGAGAGGAGCCGACAAGAAGAAGTGAGAGGATGAGATGAGATGAGATGATGAGATGATGAGATGAGAAGATGGGACAAAATGATGAGATGAGATGATGACGTTAGATGATGAGATGGGATGATGAGATGGAGTATGAGACGGGATGATGAGATTGGATGATGAGATGGGATGATGAGACAAGATGACGAGATGAGACAACAGCATGAGATGATGAGATGGGTTGAGGAGACGGATGATGAGAAAGACGACAAGATGGTATGATGAGACAGGATGATGAGATTAGATGGGACAATGTGACAGAATGATGAGATGAGATGAGATGATGAGATGAGATAAGATGAAATGAGGAGATGAGGAGATGGGATGATGAGATGAGATTAGGAGATGGAATGATGAAATGTTAAAACAATGAAAAAGGACAGTGGGATGAGACATGGAGATGAGACGGGAATATGAGTTGGGATGATGAGCTCAAACGAGACGATGAGAAGAGATGATGAAAGTAGATGATGAAATGAAGGGAAATGATGAGACGAGATGAGATGACAGGATGATCAGATGAAATAATGAGATGAGACTACAAGAGAGATGATGATATGAGATGATGAGATGGGATGATGAGACGGACAATGAGATAGGATGGCAAGATGGGATGATGAGATGGGATGATGATATGAAGAGACAATGAGATGAGACAGTGGGATGAGACATGGAGATGAGATGAGAGGATGGAACAGGATGACGAGATGAGAAGAGACTAAGAGATGGCATGAGGAGAGGAGATGACAAGATGAAGTGAGACAATGAGAAGAGATGAAGAGACAATGAGATGAGATGATGACATGAGTTGATGAGACAGGATGATGAGATGGATGATGAGAAGGGATTACGAGATGAGATGATGAGACTGGATTACGGGACTAGATGGGACAATGAGACAAAATGACGAGATGAGATGAGATGATGAGATGAGGCAAGATGAGAAAATGAGATGAGAAAAAGGGATGGGACGATGAGATGAGATGACATGGTGGGAGGATGTAATGATGAGACAATGAGACAAGATGGTGTGATGAGACATTGAGACGAGGCCACAGGATGAGATTGGAGGACAAGATGAGATCAGATGATGAGATGGGATGATGAGAGGAGATGATGAGATGAAGTGAGATGATGAGATGAGAGGACGAGATAGGACAAAGAAATGACAAGACAATATGACAAGATGGTGGGATGAGACAAGGAGAATAGACAGGAAGATGAGACAGGACAAAGAGATGAGATGATAAGACGAGATGGGATGATGATAGCAGAAAACGAGATGAAGTGAGAAGATGAGACAAGATGAGATGATGAGATGAAGAGATGAGATGATGACATGAGATGACATGAGAAGATGGGAAGGGATGACAAGACAGATGATGAGACGGATGATGAGATGGGATGATGAGACAGAATGATGAGAGGAGATGGGACAATGAGACAGAATGATGAGAAGAGATGAGATGACAAGATGAGACAAGATGAGATAAGATGAGATGATGAGATGAGACAGTGAGATGGGATGATGAGATGAGATGAGGAGAGGGGACAATGAAATGAGAAAATAAGACAAGATGGTGGGATGAGACATGGAGACGAGAAGGGAGTATGAGATGGGATGACAACATGAGACGAGATGATGAGATGGGATGATGAGAGGAACTGACGAGACGAAGTTGGATGATGAGATGAAATGATGAGATGGGACAAGGAAATGACAAGACAATGTGACAAGATGTTTTGATGAGACATGGAGAATAGACAGGAAGATATGATGGGATGAAGAAATGAGATGAGATGATGAGATGGGATGATGGGAGGAGATGACAAGATGAAGTGAGACAATGAGATGAGATGAGATGACGAGATTTTGAGAGGAGACGAGATTATGAGATGATAAGACAGCATATCTGAAGAGACAGGTTGTTGAGATGGATGATGAAATGGGATGAAGAGGCAGGACAATAAGCAAGAATGATGAGATCAGATAAGATGATGAAACGAGACAAGATGAGACAAAGAGTTGAGAGGATGAGAAGGGATGATGAGGAGAGATGATGAGATGGGACAATGAAATGATGAGACAATAAGACAAGTCAATGGGAGGACACATGGAGATGAGATGGGAAGATGAGAGGGCCAAAGAGATGAGATGAGATGACGAGATGAGACAATGATAGGAGACAATGAGATGTAGCGAGGCAATGAGATGAGAGGAGAAGACAAGATGATGAGATGAGATGATGAGATGAGACTACAAGATGAGATGATGACATTAGATGATGAGATGGGATGATGGGATGATGATGAGACAGGATGATGAGAAGTAACATGACAACAAGACAGAATGATGAGATGAGATGATGAGACGAGACATGATGAGACGATGCGATGAGAATATGAAACGGGACGATGAGATAAGATGACGAGATGGGATGATGAAATGATGAGAACATGAAACAAGACAGTGGGATGAGACATGGAGATGAGATGGGAAGACAGGACAGGATAACAAGATGAGACGAAATGATGAGATGGGATGATGAGAGCAGATGATGAAAAGAAGTGACACAATTATACGAGATTAAATGATGAGACAAAGACATGAGATGATGAAATGGAATGAGCAGACAGACGTGGAGAGGGGATGACAAATGGGATGATGAGACAGGATGATGAGATGAGATGGGACAAAGAGACAGAATGACGAGATGAGATGAGACAATGATATGAGACAATGTGATGAGATGATGAGATGGGAAGATGTGATGAGATGACAAAATGAGACAATGAAATGATGAGAAAATGAGACAAGATGGTGGGATGAGACATGGGGACAAGACAGTAAGACAAGATAGGATGACGAGATGAGACGAGATGACAAGATGTGATGATGAGAGGAGATAACAAGATGAAACGAGATGATGAAATGAGATTAGATGATGAGATGATCAGATGAGATGACGAGATGAGACAACGAGATGAAACAATGAAATGAGATGATAAGACAGGATAAAGAGATGGAAGATGAGACAGGATGATGAGATAGGATGATGAAACTGGATGAACAGATGATACGGGACAATGAGACAGAATGATGAAATGAGATGACAAAATAAGAAAAGATGAGACGATGATAGGAGATGATGAGATGGGATGATGAGATGATATGATGAGATAGGAAGATGAAATGATGAAACAATTAGACAAATGGTGGAATAGGACATGGAGATGAGATAGGAAGACGAGATGGGGTGAAGAGATGAGACGAGACAATGAGATGGGAAGATGAGAGGAGACAACGATATGAAGTGAGATGATGACACGAGATGAGATGATGAGACAATGAAAAGAGATGATGAGACAAGACTATGAGATGAGACAATGACAGGAGATGAAGAGATGGGATCATGAGACAGATGATGAGATTGGATGACGAGATGGGGAGATCAGAAGGAAAGACTAGACAAGACAGGATAACAAGACAGGAGGACGAGATGAGATGAGATGACAAGATGAGACAATGAGATGAGTTGATGAGATGGGACAATGAGTTGAGATGTCGAGATGGGATGATGAAATGACTAGACAATGAGACAAGTTCGTGGGATGACACATGGAGATAAGAGGGGAGGACAATATGGGATGACAAGATGAGACGAAAAGATGAGATGGGATGAGGGGAGGAAATGACGAGATGAAGTGAGACGGTGAGACGAGATGACATGATGAGATGAGATGAGATGATGAGGTGAGAGACAAGATGAGGCAACGACATAGATGATGAGATGGAATGATGAGATAGATGATGAGATGGGACGAGAAGATGGGAGGCTGAGACTGGATGACGAGATGAGACGGGACCATGAAACAGAATGACGAGTTGAAATGAGATGACGAGATGAGTCAAGATGAGATGATATGAGATGATGAGACGGGATGATGAGATGAGATGATGAGATGTGATGATGAAATGATGAGACAATGAGACAACACTGTGGGATGAGACATGGAGATAATATGTGATGTTGAGATGGGAAGATGAGATGAGACAAGATGAAGACATGGGGTGTTGAGAGGAGGCAACAAGATGGAGAGACAATGAGATGAGATGAGAAGACAAGACAATGGGCTGAAAAGACGATACAAGACTACAAGATTAGACAATGACATGAGATGATGAGACGAGATGATGAGATGGATGATGAGATGGGATGATGAGATGGGATGATGAAACTGGATGAAGAAATGAGATGGGACAATGAGACAGAATGAGGAGATGAGACGAGACAAGATGAGATGATAAGATGAGACAATGAGATGGGACAATGAGATGCGATGATGATATGAGAGGATGAAATAAAGAGAGGATGAAATAAGATGGTGGGATGAGATATGGAGATGAGACAGGAAGATGACATGGGAAAGCAAGATGAGAGGATACGATGAGATGGGATGATGGAAGGAGATGATGAGATGAAGCAAGTGATGAGAAGAGATGTGATGATGAGACGATGAGATGAGATGAAAAGATCAGACTGTGAGTTGAGACAATGACATGAGATGATGAGACAGGATCAAGAGACGTATAATGAGATGGAATGATGAGATGGGATGATGAGATGGGATAGCGAGATGAGACTGGACTTGAGACAGAATGACAAGGTGAGATGAGACGAGGAAACAAGACAAGATGAGACAATGAGATGAGACAATGTGACAGGATGATGAGATGAGATGACAAGAAGGGACGATGAAATGATGAGACAATGAAACAAGATGGTAGGATGAGACATGGAGGCGAGAAAGGAAGATTAGATGGGATGGCAAGATGAGACCAGACAATGAGATGGGATGATGAGAGGGGATGGTGAGATGAAGCGAGATGATGAGACAAGAAGAGATGATGAGGTATTGAGATGAGATGATGATATGAGATGATGAGATGGGATGATGACCTGGATGATGAGACAGAATGATGAGATGGGATGATGAGATGGGATGATGAGAGGAGATAGGAAAATGAGACAGAATGATGAGATGAGATGATGAGACGAGAAAAGATGAGACCATGGATGAGACCAAGGGTTTGGGATGATGAGATGAAATGAAAATATTGGATGATGAAATGTTGAGACAATGAGATAGGATGGTGTGATGAGACATGGAGATGAGATGGGCGGATGAGACAGAAAGACAAAATGAGATCATGTGACAAGATGGGATGATGTGAAGTGACGATATGATGAAGCGATATGATGAGACGAGATGAGATGTTAAGAATATGAGATGAGATGACGAGAGGAGAGTATGAGACGTGATGACAACATGAGAAGATGAAACGGGATGATGAGACGGAAGATGAGACAGGATGATGAGATGGGATGATGAGACGGGATGATGAAAGGAGATGGTAGGATGAGACAGGATGACAAGATGAGGCTAGACAATGAGACAGAATAACGAGATGTGATGAGTTGATGAGATGAGGCAAGATGAGACGATGAGATGAGACGATGAGATGAGACAATGAGACAGGATGACGAGATGAGTGATGAGATGGGAAAATGAAATGAAGAGACAATGATCAAGACTGTGGGATGAGACATGGAGATGAGATGGGAAGAGAAGATGGGATGATGAGATGAAATGAGATGACAAGATGGAATGATGAGAGGAGATGATGAGATGTAGCGATATGATGAGATGGAATGAGATGATGAGACAATGAGATGATACTATGAGGTTAGATGACAACATGTGATGATGAGGCAGGATGACAAGACAGATGATGAAACGGGATGAGGTGATTGGATGATGAGATGGGATGATGAGATGAGATGGGACAACAAGACAGAATGATGAGATGAGATGAGATGATGAGGCAAGACAAGATGAGATGATGAGATGGAATGATGAGAGGGGATGATGAGTTTGGGGCGATGAAATGATGAGACAATGAGCCAAGACAGAGGGATGGGACATGGAGATGAGACATGATGACTAGATGAGATGAGACAATGAGATGGGATGATGAGAGGAGACAAAGTGATGAAGCAAGATGATGAGATGAGATGTGATGATGAGACGATGAGAAGAGATGATGAGACAAGATGAGGAGATGAGACAACAACATGATATGATGAGACAGGATGGTGAGACAGGCGATGAGACAGGATGACGAGTTGGAATGATGAGACTGGATGATGAGATGAGGTGGGACAATGAGTCAGAATGATGAGATTACATGAGACGACGAGATGAGACAAGATGAGATGATGTGATGAGATGATGAGACAGGATGATGAGGAGTGATGATGTGATGGGAGGATGAAATGTCAAAACAATGAGACAAGACTGTGGGATGAGACGTGGAGACAAAACGGACCACAAGATGGGAAGATGAGATGAGATGAGACGATGAGATAGGATGATGAGAGGAGATGATGAGATGAAGCAGAACAATGAGATGAGATGAGATGACAAGATGAGATGAGATGACGAGACGAGACAATGAGATGAGAGGATGACATGACATGATGAGATGGGATGACGAGAACTGATGATGAGACAGGATGGCAAGATGGGATGATGAGACGGGATGGCAAGATGGGATGATGAGACGGGATGAAGATGAGATGATGAGATGTGATGATGAGAAGAGACAACAAGCTGAAATGTATGATGAGACGGGATGATGAGATGGATGATGAGATGGAATGATGAAATGAGACGGGACAGAGACATAATGACCAGATGAGCTGAGAAGTCGAGATGGGACAATGAAATGGCGAGACAATGAGACAAGAGGATGGGATGAGACATGGAGATGAGGTGGGAACATGAGATGTGATGAGGAGATGAGATGAGATGATAAGATAGGATGATGAAAGGATATGATGAGATGAAGGGAGACAATGAGACAAGATGAGATAAAGAAATGATGTGATGAGATGATGAGACGGGATGAAAAGATGAGACAATGACATGAGATGATGAGATGGTATGACAAGATGGAAAATGAAATGGAATGACAAGAGTGGATAATGAGATGGGATGATGAGACAAGATGGGAAAACAAGACAGAATGATGAGATAAGATGAGATGAAGAGACAAGAAAAGATGAGATGATTTGATGAGGTAATGAGATGAGAGGATGAGATAGGATGATGAGATGGAATGATGAGGTGGGTTGATGAAATGATGAGAAAATGAAAGAAGGTGGGATGAGACATGAAGATGAGATGGGAAGAAGAGTTGGGATGAAGAAATGAGATAAGAAGATGAAATGGAATGATGAGAGGAGATGACAAGATGAAGCTAGATGATGAAAAGAGATGATGAGGCAAGACTATGAGATGAGATGATGAGATGAGATGACAAGATGGGATGATGAAATGAGACAATGAGTCAAGGCGCTGGGATGAGACATGGAGATGAGACAGGAAGAGGAGATGTAGTGACAAGATGAAATGAGACATCGTGAGGGAATGATGGGAGGAGATGATGAGATGAAGTGAGATGATGAGAAAAGATGAAATGACAAGATGATAAGATGAGATGACATGATGAGACAACGAGATATGATGATGACATGAGATGATGAGATGGGATGATGTGATGGACGATGAGACGGGATGACAAGATGGGATGATGAGAAGGGATGATGAGATAGATGGGACAATGAAACAGAATGACAAGAAGTGATGAGATGACAAGATGAGACAAGATGAGATGATGAGATGAGATGATGAGACTGGATGATGAGATGAGATGATGAGATGGGATGATGAAATGATGAGACAATGAGACAAGAGGGTGGGATGAGAAATGTAGACAAAACAGGAAGATGAGATGGGATGATGAGATGAAACGAGATGACAAGATGGGATGATGAGTAGAGAGGACGAGATGAAGCAAGATGATGAAATGAGATGAGGTGTCGAGAGGATGAGATGAGATGAAGAGATGAGATGATAAGGTGAGATGACAACAGGAGATGAAGAGACGGGATGATAAGAGAGATGATAAGATGGAATGACGAGATGGGATGATGAGACAAAATGGGACAATGACACAGAATGACGAGATGAGATGAGATGATGAGACAAGACAAAATCAGGCGATGAAATGATGAGATGGGAAGAAGAAATGAGATGATGAGATGGGACGATGAAATGACGAGACAATGAGACAAGACGGAGGGATGAGACATGGAGATGAGATTGGAAGAAGAGATCAGATGACGAGCTGAGACAACATGATGAGATTGGATGATGAGAGATGATGAGATGAGAGGATGGTATGAGATAATGACATGAGTTATTGTGATGGGAAGATGAGACAGATGATGAGATGGGATGACATGATGGGATGATGAGACAGGATGAAGAAACAAGATGGGACAATGAGACGAATGATGAGATGAGATGAGGTGATGAGACCAGACACGAGGAGATGAGATGACAAGATGGGACAATGAAATGATCAGACAATGAGACAAGACAGTGGGATGAGACATGGAGATGAGATGGGAAGATGAGACGGGATGATGATATAAGATGAGATGATGGGATGTGATGATGAGAGGAAATGACGAGATGAAGCAAGATGATGAGATGAGATCAGATGACGGGACAATGAGATGAGATGATGAGACGAGAATACGAGATGAGACAATGACATGAGATGATGAGAAGGGATGATGAGCTAGACATTGAGATGGGATAAAGAAATGGGCAATGAGATGGGAGAACGAGATCAGATGATGAGATCGGATGATGAGATGAGACGGAACAATGAGATAGAATGATGACATGAGATGAGATGAGAAGACGAGACAAGATGGGATGATGAGATGAGACGATGAGACAGGATGATGATATGAGACGATGACATGGGACGATGAAATCATGAGACAATGAGAAATATCGGTACGATGAGACATGGATATGAGATGGGAAGATGAGATGGGATGATGAGATGAGACGAGACGATGAGATGGGATGATGAGATGAGATGACAAGATGAAGGTACATGATGAGATGAAATTAGAGAATGAGGCAAAGGGATGATATGAAAAAACGAGAAAACGAGAGGAGACAATGACATGAGATGATGAGATGGGATGAAGACACGGACGAAGAGACAAGATGATGAGATGGAATGATGAGACGTGATGATGAAACCAGATGGAAAAATGAGACAGAATGAAGAGATGAGATGAGACAATGAGAAGAGACAAGAAGAGTCAATGAGATGAGACAATGAAATGGGATGATGAGATGAGATGATGAGATTGGACGATGAATTGATGAGACAATGTGGTAAGATGGTGGGATGAGACATGAAGATGAAATGGGAGGTCGAGACGGGAAAATGAGTTGAGAGGAGATGACTAGATGGGATGATGAGAGGAGATGATGAGATGAAGTGAGACGATGAGAGGAGATGACGAGATGAGACAATGAGATGAGATGATGACATGAGATAATGAGATGGGATGACAAGGCGGATGATGAGATGGGATGACGAAATGGGAAGATGAGATGGGATGACGAGATGAAATGGAAAAATGAGACAGAATGATGAGATGAGACAATGAGATGAGACGAGATGAAACAATGAGATAAGATGACGAGACAAGATGACGAGATGAGACAACGACACGAGATGATGAGACGGGATGATGACACAGATGATGAGACAGGATCATGAGAAGATATGGGACAACGAAAGAATAACGAAATGTGATGAGATGAAACACAATGAGACGATGAGTGGAGATGAGAGAAAGGAGGAAGAGATGAGATGACATGATGGGATGATGAAATGATGAGACAATGGGACAAGACAGTGGGATGAGACATGGAGATGAGACAGGAAGACAGCACAGGACAATAAGAAAGATGACGAGATGGGATGATGAGAGGAGACAACGAGATGAAGTGAGATGATGAGACAAGATGAGATGACAGGATGAAGAGATGAGATGACGAGTCAAAACTACAAGATGAGACAACGACATGAGATGATGAGACAGTATGATGGGATGGATGATGCGACAGGATGATGAGGTGAGAAGGGGAAAAGAGACAGCATGACGAGATGAGATGGGACGACAAGACTGGACAAGATGAGATGATGTGATGTGATGATGAGAGGGGATGATAAAATGAGAGGATGAGATGGGATGATGAAAAGATGAGATGATGAGACAAGAGAGTGGGATGGGTCCTGCAGATGAGATGGGAAGATGAGATGGGATAACGAGATGAGATGGGATGACAAAATGGGATGAAGAGAGGAGAATATATGAGGTGAAGCAAGACGATGAGAGGAGAAGAGATGACTTCAGGATGAGATGAGATGACGAGATGAGATGACAACATGAGATGATGACATGAGTTAATGAGACAGATTGATGAGGGTGATGATGAGACAGGATGATGAGATGGGATGATGAGATGGGGTGAAGAGACGAAATGGGACGAGACAGAATGAGAGGTGAGATGAGATGGTGAAATGAGACAAGATCAGATGCTGAGATGAGATGATGAAACTGTGTGATGAGATGAGATGAGGAGATGTGACGATGAAATAATGAGATAATGAAACAAGACCTTGGGATGAGATATGGAGCTGAGATGGTAAGATGAGAAGTGATGATGAGATGAGATAATGAGATGGGATGATGAAAGGAGACAACAAGATGAAGTGAGATGATGAGACAAGATGAGATTATGAGATGCAGAGTTGAGATAATGAGATGACGAGATGAGAAGGCGATATGAGATGATGAGATGGAATGATGAGATGTACAATGAGATGGGATGAAGAGAAGTGATTATGAGATGGGTTGACTAGACAAGAAGGGAAAATGAGACAGAATGACGAGATGAGATGAGACGACAAAATGAGACAAGGTGAGACGATAAGATGAGACAATGAGAAGGGATGATGAGATGAGATGACAAGTAGGGAAAATGAAATGATGAGACAATGAGACAAGATGGTTGAATGAGATGGAATAGAGACAAGGAGATGAGCCGGAGTGACAAGATGTGACAAGACGTTGAGATGGGATGATGAGAGGAGACAATGACATGAAGTGAGACGATGAGATGAGATGTGTTAAGGAGACGATGTGATAAGATGATGAGACAAGACTACAGGATGAGATGATGACATGAGATGATGAGACAGGATGATGAGGTGAATTGCTGAATAGCAACCACGAAATGACATGTAATGAGAAAAGACAGTGGGATGAGACAAGGAAACAAGATGGGAGGACTAGACAGGACAAGGATTTGAGACAAGACAGCGAGTTTGGATGATGAGAGGAGATGATGAGATGAAGTGAGGTGAGGAGACAAGATGAGATGATGAGATGATGAGATGAGATAAAGAGAGGAGATGATGAGCTGAGATGAGACAGTGAGATGAGACAAGATGAGACGATGAGATGCAATGATGAGATGGGACGATGAGATGAGATGATGAGACAGGATGATGAAAAGAGGAAACAATGAGACAAGATGGTGGGATGAGACCTGGAGAGGAGACAGGAAGATGGAGCAGGATGACATGATGAGACGTGGTGAGGAGATGAGACGAGATGACTAGATGGATGATGAGAAGATCCAATGAGATAAGCGAGATGATGAGACGAGATGAGATGATGAGACGATGTGATGAGATGATGAGACAAGACTATGAGATGAGACAACAACATGAGATGATGAGACGGGATGATGAGATGGACGATGAGATGGGATTTTGAGATGGGCTGATGAGATGGGATGATGAGATGAGACACAACAAAGAGTCAGAATTACGAGATGAGATGAGATGATGAGATGAGACAAGATGAGATGAGACAATTAGACGGGACAAGATGAGATGATGAAATAAGATGATGAGATGGAACGAAGAGATGAGATGACCAGATGGGACAATGAAATGAAGAGACAATGAGATAAGATGGTGGGATGAGACATGGAGATGAGACAGGAAGACAAGACAGGATGATGGGATGAGATGAGAGAACGAGATGGGATGATGAGATGAGATGACGAGATGAAGGTAGATGATGAGATGAAATTAGAGGACAAGACAGAGAGATGATATGACAAGATGAGAAGATGAGAGGAGACGACGACATGAGATGATGAGATGGGTTGAAGACACGGACGATGAGATGGGGTGATGAGATAGGATGATGAGACGAGACATGAGACAGAATGACCAGATGAGATGAGATGATGAGAAGAGAAAAGATTAGATGATGACATAAGATGATGAGATGGGATCATGAGACTAGATGACAAATGGGACAATGAAATGACTAGACAATGTGAAAAGACAGTGGCATCATACATGGAGACATGAGAGAAAGAGCTGGGATGATGAGATGAGATGAGATGATGAGGTGGGATGATGAGAGGAGATGACGAGATGAAGAGAGATGATGAGATGAAAGAGATGACGAGACAATGAGATGAAATGATGAGACAAGACTATGAGATGACACTACAACATGGGATGATGAGATGGGATGACTAGACGGATTTTGAGACAGGATGACAGGTGTGATGAGATGTCGAGATGGGATGATGAGAGGAGACAATGAGATGAAGCAAGACAATGAGATGAGATGAGATGACATGATGCTGAGATGAGATGACGAGATGAGACTATGAGATGAGACGACGTCAAGAATGATGAGTCAGGATGATAAGATGGACGATGAGATGGGATGATGAGATGGGATGATGAGAAGGAATGATGAAATGAACTGGACCAAGACAGAATGAAGAGATGAGATGAGACAAAGAGAAGACACAAGATGAGATGATGAGATGAAAAGATGAGATGAGATGATGAGATGAGATGACAAGAGGGGACAATGAAATGATGAGACAATGAGACAAGACAGAAGGATGGGACATGGAGAGGAGATGGGAAGATGAGAAGGGGCGATGAGATGAGATGAGATGACAAGATGGGATCATGAGAGAATGCGATGAGAAGAAGCGAGACAATGAGAAGAGATGGGATGATGAGATGATGAGATGAGATGACAAGACGAGACTACATGATGAGATGATGACAGGAGATGATGAGACAGGAAAACGAGATGATTGATGAGATGGGATGAGGAGATTGGAAGATGAGAAGGATGACGAGAAGATATGGGTCAATGAGACAGAATAACGAGATGAGATTTGATGATGAGATGAGGCAAGATTAGACTACGAGATGAGATGATGAGACTAGATGATGAGATGGGACAATAAAATGATGAGACAATGAGATAATATGGTGGGATGAGAAATGGAGATGTTACAGCAGGACAAGATGGGATGATGGGATGAGATGAGATGACGAGATGGGATGATGAGAGGAGATGAAGAGCTGAAGAGAGACAATGAGATGAGATGAGAAGACGAGAGGATGAGATAAGACGACAGGATGAGACTTTGAGATGATACAATGACCTGAGATGAAGAGAAGGGATGATGAGACAGACAATGAGGTGGGATGAGATGGGATGCTGAGACAGGATGACAAGATGGAACAACAAGACAGAATGACAAGTTGAGATGAGGTGATGAGATGAGACAAAATGAGATGAGATTAAATGATTAGATGGAATAATGAGATGAGATGATGAGATGGGATGATGTAATGATCATAAAATGAGACAAGACTGTGGGATGAGACATGAGGATGATCCAGGAAATTGAGATGGGATGATGAGATGAGATGAGATGATGAGATGGGATGATCAGAGGAGATGAAGAGATGAAGTCAGATGGTGAGATGAGATGAGATGACGAGATGAGACAAGATGAGATGTTGAGATGGGGCGATGAGATGGGGTGATGAGGGGAGATGATGAGTTTGGGGCTATGAAATGATGAGAAAATATGACAAGATGGGTGGGATGGGACATGGAGAGGAGACGTGATGACTAGATGAGTAAAGATGACAAGATAGGATGATGAGAGGAGACAAAGTGATGAAGGGAGATGATGAGATGAGATGTGAAGATGTGATGATGAAATGAGATGATGAGACAAGATGAAGAGATGAGACGACGACATAAGATGATGAGACAGGATGACAAGACGGTTGATGAGACAGGATGATGAGTTGGAATGATGAGACCAGATGACTAGAGGAGATGGGACAATGAGACAGAATGATGAGATTACATGAGATGACGAGATGAGACAAGATGAGACGATGAGATGAGATGATGAGACGGGATGATGAGAAGTGATGATGTGATGGGAGGATGAAATGTCAAGACAATGAAACAAGACTGTGGGATGAGACATGGAGATGACACGGGTCCACAGGATGGGAAGACAAGATGAGACAAGACATTGAGATAGGATGATGAGAGAAGATGATGAGATGACACAAGATGATGGGATGAGATGAGATGACAAGATGTTGAGATGAGATGATGAAACGAGAAGACGAGATGAGAGGATGACCTGAGATGATGAGACGGGATGATGAGAATTGATGGTGAGACGGGGTGACAAGATGGGAAGATGAGACGGGACAAAGAGATGAGATGAGATGACGAGATGTGATGGTGTGAGAAGACAATGAGATGAAGCGTGTGATGAGACGTGATGAGATGATAAGACGATGAGATTAGATACTGAGGTGAGATGATGAGATGAGATGATGATAAGATATGATGAGACAGGATAATGAGATGGATAATGAGATGGGATGATGAGATGGGATGATGAGATGGGATGACGAGATGAGATGGGACAGCAAGACAGAATGACCAGATGAGATGAGAAGAAGTGATGACACAAGATGAGAGGATGAAATGAGACCATGAGACAGGACGATGAGATGAGATGATGAGATGGGACAATGAAAAGATGAGACAATGAGACAAGAGGGTGTGATGAGACATGGAGATGAGGTGAGAAGATGAGATGTGATGAGGATATGAAATGAGATGACAAGATGGGATAATGAAAGGATATGAAGAGGTGAAGCAAATCAATGAGACAAGATGAGATAAAGAAATGATGTGATGAGGTGATGACAGGATGATGAGATGAGATAATGACATGAGATGATGAGATGGTATGATGAGACGGACGATTAAATGGAATGACGAGAGTGGATAATGAGCTGGGATGATGAGACAAGATGGGACAACAAGACAGAATGATGAGATAAGATGAGACGACGAGACAAGAAAAGATGAGATGATTTGATGAGGCAATGAGATGAGATGATGAGACAGGATGATGAGATGAAATGATGAGGTGGGATGATGAAATGAGAGAATGTGAAAGAGGGTGGGATGAAACATGAAAATGAGATGGGAACAGGAGTTGGGATGAGGAAATTAAATGAGATGACGAGATGGGATGATGAGAGGAGATGACAAAATGAAGCTAGATGATGAGATGAGATGATGAGACGAGACTATGAGATGAGACGATGACATCAGAGGCTGAGATGGGATGATGAGATGGACAATGAGACATGATGATGAGATGGGATGATGAGATGGGATGATGTGACGAGATGGGACAATGAGACAGAATGATGAGGTGAGATGAGATGACGTCACGAGACAAGATGAGAAGATGAGATGAGGTGATGAGATGGGACGATGGGATGAAATGATGAGATGAGATGATGAAATTACAAGACAATGAGACAAGGTGGTGGGATAAGAAGGGAGATAAGACCGAATGATGTGAAGGGACAATGAAGTGAGATGATATGATGAGATGGGGTCATAAGAGGAGATGACCAAATGAAGTGAGATGATGAGACAAGATGAGGTGATGAGACAATGAGATGAAATGATGAGATGAGAGGATGAGAGGAGATGATGATATGAGATGATGAGAGGGGATGATGAGACGGATGATGAGATGGGATGACAAGATGGGATGATGAGACAGGATGACGAGACGAGATGGGACAATGAGACAGAATGATGAGATTAGATGCTGAGACGAGACAAGGTGGGACAATGAGATGAAACAATGAAATGGGACAATGAGATGAGATGATGAGACAGGATGATGAAATGATGAGACTAGAGAAAAGATGGTGGGATGAGACATGGAGATGAGAAAGGAAGACGAGATACGACAATGAGGTGAGATGACATGACGAGATGGGATGATGAGAGGAGATGAAAAGATGAAGCGAGATGATGAGACCAGATGTGTTGATGAGACAATGAGATGAAGAGACGAGAAGACAGGATTAGATGATGACATGAGATGAGATGGGATGACAAGACGGATGATGAGACAGGATGATAAGATTTAATTATGAGACGGGTGATGAGACGAGATGGGAAAAGGAGACAGAATGACAAGATGAGATGAGACAATGAGATGAGACAAGATGAGATGATGAGATGAAATGAGAAGATGGGACAATAAGATGAGATGATGAGATGGGATGATAAAATGATGAGACAATGAGACAAGATGGTGGGATGTGACATGGAGATGAGAGCATGACGAGAAGCGATAAAGAGATGAGATGAGATATGAGATGGAATGATGAAAGGAGATGACGAGATGAAGTGACATGATCAGACGAGATGAGATGATGAGATGATGAGATGAGATGACGAGACGAGATGACGAGATGAGACAATGACATGAGATGTTGAGATGGGATGATGAGACGGATGATGAGACAGAATGATGAGATGGGATGATGAGATGGGATGACGAGATGAGATGGGACATTGAGACAGAATGATGAGATGATTTGAGGTGAGGAAATGAGACAAGAAGAGATGATGGGATGAGACAATGAGATGGGATGATGAGATGAGATGAGGAGATGGGATGATGAAATGATTAGACAATGAGACAAGATGGTGGGATGAGATGTGGACACAAGAAGGGACAAGATTAGATGAGACGATGAGATGGGATGATGAGATTAGATGATGAGTTGGGATGATGAAATGATGAAACAATGAGACAAGATGGTAGGATGAGACATGGAGACAAAACGGGAAGATGAGACAGGCCGACAAGTTGAGACGAGACAACTAGATGGGATGATGAGTGGAGATGACGAGATGAAGCAAGACAATGAGTGAGATGAGATGATGAGACACTGAGATGAGATGATGAAACGAAACTATGAGATGAAACAACGACATGAGAGGAAAGGGGTTGATGAGATGGAATGAAAATGGGAGACAGGACAATGAGATAGAATGACCAGATGAGATGAGATGACTAGAAGTGGCAAGATGAGACGATAAGATGAGATGATGAGGCAGAACAATGAGATGAGATGATGAGATCAAACAATGAAATGATGAGACAATGTGACAAGACTGTGGGATGAGACATGGAGACGAGTTGGGAAGACGAGATGGGATGATGAGATGAGACGAGACGATGAGATATGATAATGAGTGGAGAGGATGGGAAGAAGTGAAACGTTGAGACGAGATGTGATGTCAAGATGAAGAAATGAGATGACGAGATGACACTACAAGATGAGATGATGACATGAGATGATGAGCCAGAATGATGAGATGGATGATGTGATGGGATGATGAGATAGGACGATGAGACAGGATGATGAGATGAGACAGGACAATGAGACAGAACAACAAGATGAGATGATGTGATGAAAGAAGATGATACAAAAAGATGAGACAGGGCGGGCCGCGGTGGCTCAGCGGGCAAAGTGCTTGCCTGCTATGCCGGAGGACCTCGGTTCGATTCCCGGCCCCAGCCCATGTAACAAAAACAAAAAAAAAACAAAATACAATAAAACAAGAAAATGTTTAAAGATGTTTCCCTTTCTTCCTCCCTTCCTTCCTTCTATCCTTCCTTCCTTCTCTCTGTCTTTCCTTTAAAAAAAAAAAAAAAGATGAGACAATGGGACAGGACAATGAGATGAGATGACAAGATGGGACAATGAAAGGAAGAGACAATGAGACAAGATAGTGGGAGGAGACATGGGGACAAGACAGGAAGATGAGATGGGAAGATGAGACAGGACAAAGAAGTGAGATGAGAAAACGAGATAGGATGATGAGAGGAGATGATGTGATGAAGTGAGATGATGAGACATGATGAGACGATGAGATGATGAGATTAGATGATGAGATGAGATTACGAGATGAGATGATGACATGAGAAGATGAGACAGGATGACAAGATGGAAGATGAGACAAGATGATGAGATGGGATGATGAGATAGGATGAAGAGACGAGATAGGATGATGAGATGGGATGATGAGATGACACAAGACCATGAGAAAGAATGATGAGATGTGTTGGGATGAGAAGATGAGACAAGAGGAGATGATGAGATGAGATGATGTGATGGGATGATGAAATGGGGAGACAATGAGACAAGATGGTCGAATGAGACATGGAGATGAGACAGTATGACAAGATGGGATGATGAGATGAAATTAGATGATGAGATGGGAGGTTGAGAGGAGATGATGACATGAAGCTAGACAATGAGATGAGATGACAAGATGATGAGATGGGATGATGAGACGAGACTAGGAGATGAGATGCTTTGGAAGACTCTCACTAATGCGTGTGTGGTGGAGACAGAGGAAAGGTTGTAGTTTTGTTTTAATGGCTTCAAATTGTGAAGTCCTGGGATCTGAATTCCTTGAGACAGGGATTCCACCTGTGTTGCATTTCACCTCTGCCACACAGAAGGTTCAGGTGGTATAGAGCCCTAAAAACAGCCTGTTTCTGCGTTTAGGGCAGTTGTAACCTATGTAATCCCAGTGCTGAGCCCAGAGGCAATGAAGCTTCCATAGAAATAGCCAGAGAAGTCTCTGTTTCACACCTTTTCTCTTTTTCATTTATCCTAATCAGTGACTAACACCTTGATCAGTTTTGACTGAGATGAGGGCCGATATTTAGTAGTCAGAAGTTGTTCCTTAATGCCACTATTGGTGTTAGGTTGGGCTCAGTCTCTACTATTGTTGGAGAGCCTTACCTTTCCCTCCAGGAAGTCACCTGTGGTGGAGGGTTTCCAGCCAACACAGCAAGGGGAACCACTGCTCCAATGCTCCGAGCCAACCTGGGAAGCCACGTGTGTGGAAGGGGCTGCAGTGGCCAGCCACAGCAGCTTGGGGGACTGCAGTTCCAAGGCTACCAGCCTCCCAGGAACCCACACGTGGGGGAGGGCTGTGGGCCACCATGTCTTGGGGAACCCCACCTATCCAAAGCTCCCAGCCCGTCTGGGAAGCTGTGTGTGTGGAGGGGCTCCTGTCACTGCAGCTTGGGGAACCTGACCAAAAGCTCCCAGCTGGCCTGGGAAGGAGGGATGGAGGGGCTCCGGCTGCCAACTGCCATGGCCCAGGGAAGCACACACCTCATGCGGACCTCACACAGCAGAGTCTCTTAGAAAGTCCAGCAGTTCAAGAATGGAGTATGCTGTGTGTCTTGTCTCTGTTGTGGCTCCAGGAGCTGTTTTCTACTGTATATATTTCTTTAGCAGTTGTTCTGGAGGAGGAACTAAGACCCATGCACCTTACTAAGCCACCATCTTCACCAGAAGTCATTGTCTTGTCATTTCATCATCCAATCTTGTCATCTCATCTAATTGTCCATCTCATCATCTCATCTCATTGTCTCATCTTGTCTCATCGCGTCGTCTCATCTCCCCTTGTCATTCTGTCTCATCCCATCTCTTCTCATCATCCCATCTCATCATCCCATCTCATCACCCATGTTATCATCTTTCTTGTAATCCCATCTCATCATCTCATGTCATCATCGCATCTCATCATCTCATTTCATCATCTCATCTCATTGTCTCGATTCATCTCATCATCTCACTTCATCTCGTCATCTCCTCTCATCATTCCATCTCATCATCTCATCTCATCTCATCATCCATTCTCATCTTCCCCTCTTGTCTCTGTCTCATCCCATGATTATGTCTCATTGTCTGTTCATTTCATCGTCCCCTCTCATCATCTAATCGAATCATCTTGTGTCATCTCGTCTCATCTCATCTCATCATTCTGTCTCATTGTCCCGTCTTGTCTCGTCGTCCCGTCTCATCATCCCATCTCATCATGCCATCTCATCATGCCGTCTCATCATCTTGTCTCATCATCACATGTCATTGTCTCATCTTGTCGTCTTGTCTCATCTCATCTCATCGTCTGCCTTCATCTCGTCATCACCTCTCATCATCCCATCACATCGCCTTGTCTCATCTCGTCCACTCTTCTCATCTTCCCATCTCGTCTCCATGTCTTATCCCACCATTTTGTCTCATTGTATCATCATTTCATCATCCCATCTCATCATCTCATTTCATTGTCTTGTCATCTCATCATGTCACATTGTCTCTCTTCATCTCTTTGTCCTTCACATCATCCCATCTCATCATTTATCTCATTTCGTCATTCTGTCTCATTCTCCCTTCTCGTCTCATCATCCCACCTCCTCATCCTGTCTCTTCATCCCATCTCTACAACTGTGTCATCATCCCACTCATCATTCCATGTTGTTGCCTCATCTCATAGTCTTGTCTCATCACCTCCTCTCATTTTCTCATCATCTTGTCTCATCTCATTGTCTTGCTTCATCACGTCCTCTCCTCTCATAATCCCATTTTGTCACCACATCTCATCTTGTCATCCCGTCTCATCTTGCCATCTCATCTTACTGTCTTGGCTCCATGTCTCATCCCATCATCTTGTCTCATTGTCTCATCATTTGATTGTCCCATCTCATCTTCTCATCTCATTGTCATGTCTCATCATCTCATTACCTCATCTCATCTTGTCTCATCTCATCATCTCATCTCATCTCATCATTCTGTCTCCTTTTCCCATGAGGACTCACCTTCCCCTCTCATCATCACATCTCGTCATCCAATCTCATCTTTCATCTCATCATCCTGTCTCATCATACCATATCATTGTCTCATATCATAGTCTTATCTCATCATATCTCATCTTCTCATCTCATCTCATTGTCTCATCATCTCATCTTGTCTCATTGTCTCGCTTCATCTCATCATCTACTCTCATCATCCCATCTCATCCTCTCATCTCATCTCATTGTCCCGTCCTTGCTCCCCGTTTCATCTACATGTCTCATCCCACCATCTTGTCTCATTGTCTCATCAATTCATCATCCCATCTCTTCATCTCATCTCATCATTCCTTCTCATCATCTTTTCTCATCATCTCATCTTGTCTCTTCTCATCATCTTATCTCATCTTGTAGTTCTCTATTTTGTCCCGTTTTCTCTCATCATCCCATCTCATCATCCCAATTCATCTTCCCATCTCATTGACTGTCTCATCATCCATCTCATCATTTCATGCCATCATCTCCTCTCATAGTCTTCTATCTTCATCTCATCTAAGGTCTAGTCATCTCATGTCATCTCATTGTCTTGCTTCATCTCGCCATCTCCTCTCATCATCCCATCATTCATCTCGTCTCATCTCATCATCCCATCTTGTCTTCCCATCCAGTTCCCATGTCTCATCCAGCAGTCTTGTTTCATTGTCTCATCATTTCATCATCCCATCTCATTGTCTCATCTCATTGACAAGAGTCATCATCTCATCTCATCATCTCATTTTATCATCACATCGTCTCTTCTCATCTCATCATTCTGTCTCATTGTCCCATCAGGTCTCATCATCCCGTCACATCATTCCATCTCATCATACCATCTTATCGTCGGTCTCAACATCCCGTCTCTTCATCTCATTTTGTCCTCTCATTTCATATTCTCGTGTAATCATCTCATCTCATCATCTCATCATCTCATCTCATCTCATCATCTCACTTAATATCATCATCTTCTCTCTTCATCCCATCTAGTCATCTCTTCTCATCTCGTCCTCCCATGTCATCTGCATAGCTCATCCCACTGTCATGGCCCATTGTCTACTCATTTCAATGTCCCATCTCATCATCTCCTCTCATCCTCCCATATCATCATCTCATCTCATCATCTCATCTTGTCCCTTCTCATCATCTCATCTAATCTCATCATTCTGTCTCATTGTCCCATCTTGTCTCATCATCCCGTCTCATAATCCCATCTCATCATCACGTCTCATTGTCCATCTTATCATCCCATCTTAGCCTCTCATGTCATCATCTCATCTCATAGTCTCATCTCATCATCTCATCTCGTCTCATCATCTAGCTTCATCTTGTCATCTCCTCTCATCATCCCATCTCGTCATTTCATCTCATTTCCTTATCCCAACTTGACTTCTCATCTCATCTTCATGTCTCATCCCACCCTCTTTCACATTCTCTCATCTTTTCATCGTCCCACTTTGTCATTGCCTCTCATCATCCTGTCTCATCATCTCATCTCATTGTCTCATCAATCATCTCATCTTATCTTGTCTCATTTTCTCATCTTATCTCATAATTCTGTCTTGTTGTCCTGTCTCATCTCATCATCCCATCTCATCATCCACTCTCATCATTCTGTTTCATCATCCGTCTCATCATACCATCTCATCATCTCATGTCATTGTCTCATCTCGTCACCCCATCTCATCATCTCATCACATCATTTCTTTATCACATCTTGTCTCATTGTCTCACTTCATCTCATCATATCCTTTCATCATCCCATCTCATCATCTTGTCTCATCTCCTCATCACATCTCATCATCCCACCTCATCTCCATGTCTCATCCCACCCTCTTGTCTTATTGTCTCATCATTTCTTTGTCCCATCTTGTCATTTCATCTCATCATCCCGTTTCATCATCTCATCTCATTGTCACATCTTCTGTCATTTCATCTTCTCAACTCATCTGGTCATTCTGCCTTGCTCTTCCATCTCATGTCATCATCCCATCTCATCACCCCATCTCATTATCCATCTCATCACCCCATCTCATCATCTGATGTTATCATCTCTTCTCATTATCTTATCTCAGCATCTAATCTCATCGTCTCTTCATTTCATCATGTCTCATCATGAAGACGAGTTGGGATGACAAGACGGGATGATGAGATGAGGTGTGACAATGGGATGGGAAGATGAGAGGAGATGATGAGATGAAGCAAGACAATGAGAGAAGAGATGACATGAGGATGAGATGAGATGACCACATGAGATGATGAGATGAGATGATGACATGTGTTGATGAGACAGATTGATGAGGGTGATGGTGAGATGGGATGATGAGATGGGATGATGACATGGGATGAAAAGATGAGATGGGACAATGAGACAGAATGATGAAATGAGATCAGACAATGACATGAAACAAGATCAGATAATGAGATAAGATGATGAGATGGGGTGATGAGGTGAGATGAGAAGATGTGATGATGAAATGACAAGATAATGAGACAAGACCTTGGGATGAAACATGGAGATGAGACGGTAAGATGAGAAGTGAGGTTGAGATGAGATGAGATGATGAGATGGGATGATGAGAGGAGACAAGAAGATGAAGTGAGATGATAGACAATGATGAGATGTACGATGAGATTGGATGACAAGATGGGATGATGAGATGGGATGACAAGATGAGACAGGAAAATGGAACAGAATAATGAGTTGAGATGAGATGATGAGACAAGATGAGATGATGAGATTAAATAATGAGAGGGGATGATCAGATGAGATGATGAGATGGGACAATGAAATGATGAGGAAATGAGACAAGATGGTGGGATGAGACATGGAGACGAGACAGGAAGACAAGACAGAATCACAAGATGAGATGAGATGACGATATTGGATGATGAGAGGACATGATGAGATGAAGCGTGACAATGAGATGAGATGCGAAGATGAGACAATGAGATGAGATGACGAGATGAGACTATGAGATGAGTCGATGACATGAGATGACGAGACAGGATAATGAGACAGATGATGAGATGAGATGACGAGATGGGATGATGAGATGGGTTGACAAGACAAGAAGGGAAAATGAGACAGAATGATGAAATGAGAAGGGATGACAAGACAAGACAAGATGAGAAGATGAGAAGAGATGATGAGATGAGATGATGAGCAGGGAAAATGAAATGATGAGACAATGAGACAAGGCGGTTGAATGAGACTTGGAATTGAGACAGGAAGATGAGCCGGAATGACAAGATGCAAGAAGAGGATGAGATGGGATGATGAGAGGAGATGATGACATGAAGCGAGATGATGAGATGAGATGTGTTGAGTAGACGATATTGTAAGATGAGGAGGCAAGACTTCAAGATGAGATGATGACATGAGATGATGAGAAGTGATGATGAGTTGGATTGCCAAAAAGTGATGATGAAATGACACACAATGAAACAAGACTGTGGGATGAGACAAGGAAACATGATGGGAGGACTAGACAGGATGATGAGATGAGATGAGACGATGAGTTTGGATGATGAGATGAGATGATGAGATGAAGCTAGATTATGAGACAAGATGAGATGAAGAGATGAGATAATGAGAGGAGAAGATGAGATGAGATTACAATATGAGATGATGATATGGGATTACATGAAGGACGGTGAGATGGGATGATGAGATGGGATGATGAGATGGGATGAAGAGATGAGACAGGACAATGAGACAGAATGATGAGATGTGATGGAATATAAGATGAGAAAAGATGGAACGATGAGATGAGATGATGAAACGGAACAATCAGATGAGATGATGAGATGGGACGATGAAATGAGGAGACAATGAGACAAGGTAGTGGGATGAGACATGGAGATGAGACAGGAAGACAAGACAGGATGACAGGGTGTGAAAGGTGTCAAGATGGAATGATGAGAGGAGACGAGGTGAAGAGAGACAATGAGATGAGATGAGATATGTTATGATGAGATGATATGATGAGACGAGACTACAAGATGAGAATATGACAAGAGATGATGAGTCAGGATGATGAGATGGACAATGAGATGGGTGACGAGATGGGATGATGTGAGGGGTGATGAGATGATGGGGGCTGAAACAGAATGAAGAGATGAGATGACACAAAAATGAGACAAGATGAGATGATGAGATGAGATGATGAGATGGGACAATAAGATGAGATGACGAGATAGGACAATGAAATCATGAGACGATGAGACAAGATTGTAGGATGGGACATGGAGACAAGATGGCAAGGCGAGAAAGGATGACAAGATGAAATGAGATGACAAGATGGGATGAAGAGAATGTGATGAGAAGAAGCGAGATGATGTGAAGAGATGGGATGATGACATGATGAGATGAGATGACAGGATGAGATGACATCAGGAGATGATGAGATGGGATAAGGAGATGGAAGATGAGATGGGATGAGGAGATGGGATTATGAGAGGGGATGATGAGATGAGGCAAAATTAGACGATGAGATGAGACTATGAGACGGAACGATGAGACTAGATGATGACATGGGACAATGAAATGACAAGACAATGAGACAAGATGGTGGGATGAGAAATGGAGACAGTACAATAGGACAAGATGGGATGATGAGATGAGATGAGATGATGAGATGGGATAATGAGAGGAGATGAATAGATGAAGCAAGATGATGAGATGAAATGAGAAGACAAGAGGATGAAATGAGATGATGAGATGAGACTGCGAGATGAGCCGACAACCTGAGATGAAGAGATGGGATGATGAGACGGATGATGAGATGGGATGACGAGATGGGATGATGAGACAGGATCATGAGATAGAACGATGAGACAGTATGATGAGTTGAATTGAGATGACAAGATAAGACAAGATGAGATGAGATTAAATGATGAGATAGGACAGCGAGATGAGATGACAAGATGGGATGATGTAATGATGAGAAAATGAGACAAGACTGTGGGATGAGACATGAAAATGTGTCAGGAAATTGAGATGGGATGACGAGATGAGATGCGATGATGAGATGAGATGATGAGAGGAGACAAAGAGTTCAAGTAAGTTGATGAGATGAGATGAGATGATGAGACAATGAGATGACATGATGAGACGAGACTCCAAGATAGTTGAAGGCATGAGATGATGAGATGTGATGACCACACGGATGATGAGACAAGATGATGAGATGAAATGATGCGACAGGTTGAAGGGACAAATGGGACGACCAGACAGAATGACAAGATGAGATGAGATGATGAGACAACACAAGGTGAGAAGATGATAGGAGATGATGAGATGGAATGATGAGATGAGACAATGAGCTGGGACGATGAAATGATGATACAATGAGAAAAGACAGTGGGATGAGATATGGAAACGAGACGGGAAGATGAGACAGAATGACGTGATCTGAAGAGTCAATGAGTTGGGATGATTGGAGGAGACAAAGAGATGAAGTTAGATGATGAGACGAGATGAAATGAGAAAATGCAATGAGATCACGAGAAGAGACTAAGAGATGAGACAAAAACATGAGATGATGAAATAGGATGATGAGACGTATGATGAGATGGGATGATGAGTTGGGATGATGAGACAGGATGATGAGATGAGATGAGAATATGAGAGGGAATGATGAGAGGAGATGATAAGAGGAAATGAGCCAATGAGATGAGATGAGAAGATGAGACAAAGGGATGAGATGATGAGATGAGACTATGAGATGAGATGATGACATGTGATGATGAGAGAGAATGACAAGATGGACGATGAGAAGGGATGACCAAATGGGATGATGAGATGGGATGATGAGACAAGTGGGACATCCACACAGAATGATAAGATAAGATGAGATGAGGAGATGATACAAGATGAGACGATGAGAGGAGATGATGAGAAGGAAGGATGAGATGAGATGATGAATAGGGATGATGAAATGATGAGACAATAATACTAGATGGTCACATGAGACATGGAACCAAGACTGGAAGATGAGAAAGAAGGAAGAGATGCAATGAGATGACGAGATGGGATGATAAGATTAGATGAAGAGATGAAATGACACAATGAGAAGAGATGAGATGTTGAGACGAGACAAGATGAGAGGAGATGATTAGATGGGATGATGAGAAGAGACAACGAGATGAAGCAAGGAGATGAGATAAGATAAGATGAAGCGACAATGAGGTCAGATGATGAGACGAGACTACGAGATGAGGCAATGACATGAGATGATGAGATGGGATGATGAGATGGACGATGGGAATGAATGAGGAGATGGGATGATGAGAAGGGATGATGAGACAAGATGGGACAACAAGTCAGAATGACTAGACATGGTGTGATGACGAGTGGAGACAAGATGACATGATGAGAAGAAAGTATGAGACGGGATGATGAGATGAGACAGAATAAGACAAGATGGTGGGATGAGAAATGGAGACGAGATGGGAAGACGAGACGGGATGACGAGATGAGATGAGACAAAGAGATGGGATGATGAGAGGAGATGATGAGAAGGAGCGAGTAAATGAAATGAAATGAGATGTTGAGACAATGAGATGAGATGATGAGACAAGACTATGAGTTGAGACAATGACATGAGACGATGACAGGGATGACAAGATGAATGATGAGATGGGATGAGGAGATGGGATGATGAGACAAGATAGCAAGATGAGATGGGAGAAGGAGACAGAATGATGAGATGAGGAGAGATGAGAGCATGAGATGGGATGATAAGATAAGATGACAAGATAGGACAATGAAATTATGAGGCAATGAGAATAGATAGTGGCATGAGAAATGGAGACAAGATGGGAAGATGAGAGGGGACGGTGAGATGAAATGAGACAATGAGATGGATGATGAGAAGAGACGATGAGATGCAGTAAGACGATGAGATGAGATGATGAGATGAGATGATGAAAAGGGACAATGAGATGAGATGATGACATGAGATGAAGAGACGGGATGAAGCGACAGATGAAGGGAAGGAATGACAAAATGGGATGATGAGACAGGATGAAGGGATGAGATGGTATAATGAGAGAATGAGGAGATGAGGTGAGATGACAAGATATGAGAAGATGACATGATGAGATGAGAAAATGAGACAGGACAATGAGATGAGATGATGAGATGGGATGACAAAATGATGAGATAATGAGACATGATGTTGAGATGAGTCATGGAGATGAGATGGGAAGATGAGATTGGACAACGAGATGAGATGAGATGATGAGATGCGATGATGAAAGGAGATGATGAGATGAAACAAGGCGATGAGAAGAGATGAGAAGATGAGTCAATGAGATGAAATGAAGAGATGAGATGATGAGATGAGAAGAAGACATGAAATAATGAGACAGGATGATGAGATGGACGATGAGATGGGATGACAAGATGGGATGATGAGATGAAATGACAAGGCAACATGGGACAATGAGAAAGAAAGACGAGATGAGATGAGATGGTGAGATGAGACAAGATGAGATGATGAGAAGAGATGATGTGATGGGATGATGAGATGGGATGATGAGATGGGATGATGAAACGAGGTGGTATGATGAGAAGGGATGACAAAACGAGGCTAGACAATGAGACAGAATGACGAGATGTGATGAGATGATGAGATGAGACAAGATGAGGAGATGAGTTGAGACGATGAGATGGGATGATGTGGTGAGATGATGAGATGAGATGATGAAATGAGGAGACAATGAGCAAGACTGTGGGATGAGACATGGAGATGAGACAGGAAGAGAAGATGGGATGATGAGATGAGATGATGAGATGGGATAATGAGAGGAGATGACGAGTTGTACTGATACGATGAGATGAGTTGATGAGACGAAATGAGATGATAAGATGAGACTACGAGGTTAGATGACAACTTGCGATGATGAGACAGGATGACAAGACAGATGAAGAGATAGGATGAATTGATGGGATGATGAGACAGGATGACGAGATGAGATGGGACGATGAGGTAGGATGATGAGAGGAGATGATGAGATCAAGCAAGATGATGAGATGAGAGGAGATGACAAGATGATGAGATGAGATGACAAGACAAGATGACAAGATGAGACAATGACATGAGATGATGAGACAGGATGATGAGAATTGATGATGAGACAGGATGACAAGATGGGATATGAGATGGGACAAAGAGATGAGATGAGATGATGAGATGTGATGATGAGAGGGACAACGAGATGAAGTGTATGATGAGATGTGATGAGACGATGAGATTAGATACCGAGATGAGATGATGAGATGAGATGATGACATGAGATGATGAGACGGGATGATGAGATGGTTAATGAGATGAGATGATGAGATGGGATGATGAGATGGGATGATGAGATGAGACAGGACAGTGATACAGAATGACCAGATGAGATGAGAAGATGAGGTGACACAAGATGGGATGATGAGAAGAGATGATGAGATGGGAAAATGAAATGATGAGACAATGAGACAAGAGGGAGGAATGAGACATGGAGATGAGACTGGAAGATGCGAAGGGACAATGAGGTGAGATAAGATGATGAGATGGGGTCATGAGAGGAGACAATGAGATGAAGTGAGATGATGAGATGAGATGAAGTGATGAGACAATGAGATGAACTGATGAGACAAGAGGACCAGAGGAGATGATGACATGAGATGATGAGAGGGGTGATGAGATGGATGATGAGACGGGATGAAGAGATGAGATGGGAAAATGAGACAGAATTATGAGATGAGATGAGATGAAGAGACGAGACAAGGTGAGACAATGAGAAGAAACAATGAGATGGGACAATAAGAGGAGATGACAAACCAGACGAAGAAATGAAGAGACTATGAGAACAGATGGTGTGATGGGACATGGAGATGAGGCAGGAAGACGAGATAGGACAACGAGCGGAGATGAGATGACCAGATGGGATGATGAGAGGAGACGATGAGATGAAGCAAGACGATGAGACTAGGTGTGTTGACGAGACAATGAGATGATATGAAGAGATGAGAAGACAAAATTAGACAATGACATGAGATGAAGAGGCAGGATGACAAGACAGATGATGAGACAGGATGATGAGATGGAATTATGAGACTGGTGATGAGATGAGATGGGAAAAGGAGACTGAATGATGAGATGAGATGATGAGACGAGACAAGATGAGACAATGAGATGAAATGATAAGATGGGACAATAAGATGAGATGACGACTTGGGATGATGAAATGAAGAGACAATGAGACAAGATGGTGGGATGAGACACGGAGATGAGGGGATGACAAGAAGCAACAATGTGATGAGATGAGATGATGAGATGGGATGATGAAAGGAGACGATGAGATAAATCAACCCAATCAGACGAGATGAGATGATGAGACAATGAGATGAGATGATGAGATGAGATGACAACATGAGATGTTGAGATGGGATGATCAGATGGAGGATGAGATGGGATGATGAGATGAGATGGGATATTGAGACAGAATGACAAGATTATTTGAGACAATGAGATGAGAGGAGAAGAGACAATGGGATGAGACAATGAGATGAGATGAGGAGATGGAATGATGAAATGATGAGACAATGAGACAAGATGGTGGGATGAGGCAAGGACGTGAGAAAGGACAACATGATTAGATGAGACGATGAGATGGAATGATGAGATGTGATGACGAGATGAGACGGGACAATGAGACAGAATGACGAGATGAGATGAGACGATGACATGAGACAAGATACGAGTATGAGATGAGACAATGAGATGGGATTATGAGATGAGATGATGAGTTGGGATGATGAAATGATGAAACAATGAGACAAGATGGTGGGATGAGACATGGAGACAAAACGGGAAGATGAGACAGGCTGACGAGATGAGTCAAGACAACGAGATTGTATGATGAGAGGAGATGACGAGATGAAGCAAGACAATGAGTGAGATGAGATGATGAGATGCTGAGATGAGATGATGAAACGAAACTATGAGATGAAATGATGACATGAGATGAGATGGGATGATGACATGGTAGATGAGATGGAATGAAAAGGGGAGACAGGACAATGAGACAGAATGACCAGATGAGATGAGACAACTGGAAGTGGCAAGATGAGACGATGAGATGAGATGATGAAATCAGACAATGAAATGATGAGACAATGTGACAAGACTGTGGGATGAGACATGGAGACGAGATGAAAAGATGAGATGAGATGATGAGATGAGATGAGACAATGAGGTGTGATGATAAGAGGAGAGGACAAGAGGAAGTGAAATGTTGAGATGAGATGAGATGTTGAGATGATGAAATGAGATGACGAGATGAGACTACAAGATGAGACAACATGAGATGATGAGACGGAATGAGGAGATGGATGATGTGACAAGATGATAAGATAGGATGATGAGACAGGATGATGATTAGATGCGACAAGAATATGAGACAGAACAAGGAGATGAGAAGAGATGACGTGACGAGATAAGATGATACAAACAGATGAGACAATGAGATGGGACGATGAGATGAGGTGACAAGATGGGACAATGAAAGGATGAGACAATGAGACAAGATAGTAGGAGGAGACATGGGGACAAGACGGGAAGATGAGATGGGAAGATGAGAAAGGAAAAAGAGGTGAGATGAGAAAATGAGATGGGATAAGAGGAGATGATGTGATGAAGTGAGATGATGAGACGTGATGAGATGAAGAGATGATGAGATAAGATGAAGAGATGAGACTACAAGATGAAACGACAACATGAAAAGATGAGAAGGGATGATGAGACGGAAAATGAGACAAGATGACGAGATGGGATGATGAGATAGGATGAAGAGACGAGATGGGATAATGAGATGGGATGACGAGATGAGAGAAGATCATGAGACAGAATGACG